>NC_089799.1:27504613-27539613 GCF_040412425.1 Macrobrachium rosenbergii | reverse complement strand
TTTCATCATTTACAGGAAATTTCAACGTAATTCTCTGACTGTTAAAAAAGTGAAAATAGAATATGGGTAACGAAAAGTCATATACTGGGGAAAGAATTTTTGGAGAACTTTTATATAACAAGCTGGACAAGTCCTAAAAATGTTATTAAGGACGTTCGCTCAAGGTCTCAAGGTCGTTACATCATTATACACACACTCATACATATACATACACATCATATATATATATATATATATATATATATATATATATATATATATATATATATATATATATATATATATATATATATATATATATATATATATATATATGGGACAGACTAGAGCAAGATTCCAAAGAAACATGACAGAGGCATTGTATTTATGTCAGTATTGATTGAAATATTCAGTAAGCTCATCCTTGATAAGTTAAAAAAATTAAGAGAACGAAATAGATAAAAAGCTAAGAGATAAACAAGCATCTTGTAGAAAAGGCAGGAGGAGGTGCATAAATGGCATCTGACAGCTTCCACAGACCAGTATCAAAGGTGGTATTATATCCCTGAAGAATTTCCATTGAGTATGCAAAAGTAATTAAACTACCCATGAACGAATTAGATGCAAAGTTAATGCTGATGGATTCTTTTCTGCTGAATTTGCAGTAAATGTCGTAATTATACTAGGGAATGTTATCTCACTTTTGAAAAAGTGGTTGGAGAGGGAAGAGAATGTTCATACTGCGGTAACGACAGACACTTGACAGACTGAGAACACACAGATGATGATGTTTTAACCTGCAAAACACCACAATATTTACAAAGCTTGCACTACAGAATGCTCAGTAGCCTATGTCTCACGAGGTATGATTTAAGATTAATCTATGAAAAACAAAAATAATGGGAGAGAAGAGTAAGCAAAAAGTTATGAAATATCACTAGTTGGATCAAGGATTAATGAGGCTCAGGATGTCACATAACTAGGTACCTTTGAGTCAGAATTAAGTGAAAGGCTGAAAAAAACGTAAAGGCTCTTGTTGCTATATATACATTAATCGTCAGATGACAAGATGGAAAAAAATGTCATACAGGATATTACTGAAGTTTCATATGCAGATGAGAGAGTGATGAAGGATAGAGGGAAATGGCTTGGATATGTCCTTCCTACAATCTCGGGGAGAATAGTATGTGATAGCGTTAACTGGCCACAACTAGGACTGGATGATCCAGCCCCACTTCAATAAGAACTGACCGGTATATTTGTGGAAGTGAAAGTATAGGAAAACATAAACACAAACTCACAAACATGTGGATATATAGACAATATATATATATATATATATATATATATATATATATATATATATATATATATATATATATGTGTATATGTGTGTGTGTGTGTGTGTGTGTGTGTGTGTGTGTGTGTGTGTGTGTGTGGGTATGTGTGTGTGTGTGTGTGTGTGGCTGTTTGTGCGCGCGAGCGTGTATACAAAACTGATGAAATATTCACTTTGAAAAGTAAGAATACATAAAGTATTAGTAAGGTTTACCCGAGAGCTACGAATGTAATTCTTGAGTTCAAATTATGGATTAAAATAGTCAGGGCTCTACTCTAAACTTCACATTTTCTCATCATGGAAAAATGAATCACAGGAAATGTGAGATGTAGGAGTTACATCTCCACCGCACCGAAAATATATATCACGGATGACAAAAAGAAAAACTAAATGAATAAAATGAAAAAGTGCTCGAGAATAATGAACACATATATCAGAGGGGAACTATTATTTTTCCCTCGAGCAGAGGGGAAACCAGTGGGGAGATTCCGGAGAGAATTACGTGTATGACCTTTGAGGAAATGCTGTGCTCTGTAATAAAATGTTTTCTTCGTAAAGACTGAAGAAAAAAAATTCGATTGTTACATATTCAGAGAATAATTTACAGTAAAAATCAGAGATCTGTTGACTTATTTCCTTGAGGTTACAAAAAAGTAATATGCTGTCTATAAGCCAAATATCAAAACTATTCATTAATTATATCCCACTGAAGACGAACAATTACTTACAGAAAAAATACCTAGAACTCTCTTTAAAAAATATACAAACAAATCCTGACTTGTGTATATATAATTCCACTAACTCTAATAATAAACACTTTTGAGTATGCGTTTTCGTTAAAGTACTATTTGCTAACATTTAACTTAAAATGGATAGACTTTAATGTTATTCCAATTCCAACGATAACGATACACCTTTAATACAGATATTCATTTTGTTAACGCAACAGTGATCCACGTGAAATAAACAATGTGTAAAACCAACGCTGATGATGATCTCGGGGAAAAGCAGCAAACCACAGAGACCTAACCTAACTGAAAATCTCACAGTTAAGTGTAAAACGTATTTTCACTGACACGAGGATAACGATTCACTACTTTTCTTGGGCGTTATATAAGACTGGAAAGCCAGAAAAGACTGAGAAAGATGGGAAAAATGACGGAAGAAAGGTGGTAGTAATTATATCCTTACCATACATTAATTATTGTGATCTGGAATGGACGGACTCCACAAGTTCCAGTCTGTGCAAAAGCAATTCGGAAGTGCACTTGAAGAGTTTTGTCTGTCTCCCTCTTTTCTTTTACGAAAGGGGGAATGGGAGGAAGGATTAAAGAGGGGATCAGGTCATAAGTCTTCCAACCTCAACTCTATAAAATGTAAGTGGCATTTAGCTTTACTATTTTTAGAGATATAGAATAAAAAGGAGTGTGTAGTTCAAAATATATGTATTAAAAAAGCCGTGGAAGACATAGATAGAAATTCAAGGGAATAAGATGCAATGTGGTGTGGGTTGAAGATTTATGGGGTAGAAGGTAATTTTTTTGAGGCAGATTAAAGTTTATGAAGAGAACGAGTGTTATGTTACATATGTATAATAAATGTATGATAAATGTATCTCACAGATGACGCGATGTTATCATAGTTGCTTACTTTTTTTAAAAATTAGTGGAGTTATGAGATAATCAGGGAAAAGACAGGTATTGAGGAAAGTTTGTACGGCAAAAGAAGAAGAGAGGTTATCAATTTTTGCAGAAAAGAGTATTATTTGACTGTCGGGCAAGGCAGCATGCACTTGTGATCGTTTCAATACCTTTGTAAACTGAGAAAGCTAGGAGTCAACAACTGTAGCAAGAAGATTATTGCATTTAGATGCAAATACGATGTACAATTATGCTCGGATCTGTGACGGAGTTAAGTGAACAGATAATACATATTCACAATTAGGTGTATTAGTAAACGACTAGAGAAATGAATCACGGAGCTAGTAAAGCACGGAAGGTAACAAACTATATCTCTGTAAAATGCTAAGAGATAAGAGCCTATGGAAGAAATGTAAGGATATATGGAAATCTTTCTGAACCTACGCCACTCCTTGGGTGGGAAGCATTGTTAGCTAAATGCAAATGAAAGACCAAAGAATATTACTATGAAGAAAGCTAGTCACGAGGAGATTCTGGAAGACAAGCTGGTGAAAAGTTTGAATAAGCTGAAGCTGGGTCGCACAAGTAAGGGCGGATAATTCACTGTGAGTGCAAGGGAAAGGGTTAAGTTTCTTTTACTCAACAGTGTTTGATGTCGTTAAGCACTCGGATGTATCTGGCTTTGTCAATGGAGTTTTCATGCAGTCACTGATAATTAGACATCGCCTGTGAACTGCTAAACTACAATACCGTTTGTGATTGACCATTTTACCCAAAACAAAATGAGGACGCAGAATCCTATGAATACATAAAGTAATGAAGCGCCAGTAATGACAGGATATTATCGCTTTTTTACCCGCGATATAGCGTACATAATTAGGAGGGGAGTTACACCCAGTGACCTCTGCGCGGAGGTGAACGTGTAGATAAAATCTGAAAGTCCTTTACACTGAAGTAAGCATCAAATGACGATTATAAATAATTATAAGGGTCAATCTAAGACCGTTCTTGTTAGGAAACAGACAAAGTTTGCTTCATAATAATTAGCTTAAGAGGAAAGTCGTAGGGAATCAGATTTAAGCTGTGTATGACGAAAATATCTTGGTTCTGTTAACAAAATAAAAAGGGAAATTCGTTGAAATGTATCTGCGAAATTTAACGACAAACCTAAGTAAATATCAACAAAATCACGGCAAAACTTGAAACTTAAGAGTTCTGCTGACAGTTCCGAAACAAAGAGAGCATATCAGCCCGACAGACGAGGTAAGAGGAAACGCATTAAAATAAGATAAAAGTAAATCACTGTAACGTAAAGAATAGTCTTTTTAATTAAAACAAAAAGAAAAATAACTGATATCTTACTTAGTGAATAGTCTACGTATCAAGAGTTTCTCTCTCTCTCTCTCTCTCTCTCTCTCTCTCTCTCTCTCTCTCTCTCTCTCTCTCTATATATATATATATATATATATATATATATATATATATATATATATATATATATATATATATATATATATATATATATATATATATATATATATATATATATATATATATATATATATATATATATATATATATATATATAATGTTTAACACCTCAGAATCATATGACCGATTTTTTCAAGTTTTGTCATATAAACAAATTATATGACTCACATATATATATATATATATATATACACACACACACAGAAATAATGAACCCATGAGAACGCGTTTCACAGAAACAAATTTCTGACTCACAGAAGGCCAAGGCGGTATCGACTCAACTATCAAGGTCATGAAAGAAGTTGGAACCTAAGTACACCGTACCTGATTTCTTCCCTGGCAGGCCTCTGAAGCCCAACATAGCAGCGAGTTTTACCAAACTGAATCGCTGCTGGGTCGGAAAGTATAGTAGGCTATATATGTATCAAGTAAAATAATGATTTACATTATATTAAAATAAAATAAAAGCACAGTCAACGCCAGGGAAAATGTGCGCGAATAAGAAAATTGAGCCTAAATCAATGAACCCGTTACATTTGTTAGTCATCCTTTGATTAGCTTCCCTATGGATTCGACGAAGACTGACAAAACTACGGCATTCAAATGAAAGAAGTGTGGCACCGCTGTGGAATTTGACTCATACTTAAAAAGAGTTGGATCTTCCTTTGAGAAAAATAAAGACTTACTTTTTAATATATTTACTATTGTTTCTTTTCTCTTTGCTTTGTATTATATTTTCATAATTCACGAAGTCGGAAGTTTAGCTCTGTAAACGGTCGCGTGTCTTGTGCAAAGAATCTTTTCCCATCAAAGCAGATTATTTACATTTTTCCGTTCATGCACAGTTCGTGCGAATTGTGGATAAAACTTTGAGAGAGAGAGAGAGAGAGAGAGAGAGAGAGAGAGAGAGAGAGAGAGAGAGAGAGAGAGAGAGAGAGAGAGAGAATTTAATAATGGAAATAATAAACTGAAATAAAAATGGGAAAATCGGAGGAAATATTTATTCTTTTGCTGATTCTATAAAGAACATGACGTAACGGAATGCATGTCCTAAACGTTCTTTACCGTCTTTTCAAGCTGAAGTCAAACATTACTTACTAAGGATACACTATCAGATGTGTCATTAATCTTTTACATGTGTCATACGAGACGGTGCAACCTTAACGTTAAAAAGCGAAATTAATTTCATGAGGAAGATTGCTTGAAAATCGTTCAGCCGTGAACACTCAACCATACATTGCGTATTATCGTTAAGAAGGGAAATGTTACTAGGCTAAGAAATTAATAGGATGCCAAGAATTCATCCTTGTGCAAAATGCACACACAGAAACGCACAACGTGCGCGCGCGCGCGTGTGTGTGTGTGTGTATGTTTGAGAGAGAGAGAGAGAGAGAGAGAGAGAGAGAGAGAGAGAGAGAGAGAGAGAGAGAGCTCTCGCGGACAAAATAATTATAACAGAGAAACCGTGCAAAAGACGTTCCCTTTACATTCCGTATCCGAGTGGATTAATTTCAACCTGAGCAAAGTAATACATTCACAGACAATAATATTCACTGATGCCTTCCCTGGCCGAACCGGGATATGGTTTCCAATTTACTCTGTGTGTGCTTGGTCTGGTTCCCTATCAAAAATCATACAGTTGCATGACTTAATTTGTTTCCAGAATATATTAATAAAAATGTCTTTCTTCCTGGCCTACAATTACTATTTAGTCCACTGATTACCGGGTACTACGAAAGACATTCATGAATCTCCACCTAATAAATGGTGGTTATTATTATTATTATTATTATTATTATTATTATTATTATTATTATTATTATTATTACTATTATTCAGAAGACGAACCCTATTCATGTGGAGCAAGCTCACAGCGCCACTGACTTGAAATTTAAGCTTCCAAAGAATATGGTGTTCATTACAAAGAAGCACCAAAAGGTAATGAGGAAAACAGAAAGAAGAGATCACCTATTAAAAATTAAAAAAATAAATTGAAAAAAACCCTTACCTCTAAAGAGATTTTGTTTCCCATTGCAAAATGAGTGCCACTTCTTAACACTCCCTCTCAAAGACCAGTCTCTTGATACCTCCTACTTGGTAATTTTGTTCATCTTTTGCTATTATCTCTGAACTGTAAATCTACCGAATCACAGTCATTTTGATCGCGCAAAATACCATGCTTCCATACAGAAGTTACATGGATATAGTCCTTGCATATTGATGGTTCCGCTTGGACTAATTTGCACGTAGTACAACACACGTTTCTGAAACCACAATGAACTAGAGAAAAATAATGTTTACGCTCCTGATCTCATATGAAATAAACATTTACTTTCTCCCATGTTTTTACAGTCAGGATACATTATCTACGGGTGGTTTCTGTAATGTCTCCCAGATGCTTAGAAAGGAAAGTTATAGATATTTCAAATGTATAATGCTTAAATGGAACCATTTTGTATTTAATGAAATAACTAAAATAACTTGAGTCAAATTCTCTCCAGGACAGTATATTGTGTGGTTCCTCCAACATGGTGTATTTGTGGGATTTCTCCAGTACATCAACAAAGTGATTGGAAAAATTCTGCTATTTGTGGGGATTAACATCTTTTCACCTTTAGCGACTAAGTTATAAAAAAACCCTGATAATTTTAAATAAGGAATTTTACTGCAAGACATATTATTAAGGTTGGCTTGGATGTAGAATCACTTTGTTAGTCATCTCCTTTATAAAAGAGACGATTCTAAATATCTAAGACCAAATTTTTTATCACTAAGACACCCTTTTTTAAAATAATTTCAGCATCACGGATTTTTTCAATAAGCAGTTGGAAATGTTTGTGTCAGACACAGCCTTTAATTTTAATAATGGTAAAGCACACATTCAAAGTAAAGGCACGAATATAAGATCTAAACTATGTCCAGTTTTTTAAAAATTTTTGTTTTTATTTGCTTCTTGGATAATGAAATTTAGGTTGCCAAGCAAAGCACTAGGGCACTTTAGGCCATACAGCGCCTGCGTGAAAAGAGGGCGTTGGAGTGGTTGGACAGCAAGATAAAGTGATCCAGAAAATACAAAAGATGAAGTACAAGGATCTCAAGGTGGAACTGTGAGAAAAACCCAATAGTTGCACTGAGAAATAATAGTTAGAAAGGTTGGACAGCACGACTGAGGAAACGAAGCAGGAACAGAGGTAAGTAAAAAGTGGATGCAGCTGGGGGCCGAAGGGCGGCTGCAAACACCCACCACGTGAGGTGCACTGACGGCATTAATCCTTGTACAGGGACGTGCTTCTTGGAGCAGCGCCTGATGAATGAATGCCCTTTTGCTTGCCACTCCCTATTCTACAGTATTTTCTTTAAAGACACGTTCCTTCGATTTGTTAATGGGGACCGGGCAGATGCATTTCATGATATATGCTCACAGACCACATTCAACCAAAATTTAAACTGGCTTATGAAAAAGAAAATGAACTCCCTTTTCAGGCATCAGTTTTTTTGAAATGATGATTATGTTAATACTTCCGATTTAGAAAAATGCCAGTTTCGAGTCTGGGAGCTATTTTTTGTAGACAACTTTTTCCATCCAAAATTAAACTCTTTGCTTACTCTCTTCCCCTCGGGTTTAATTTTAACGTCTGACTAGGGTGGCTTCCTCCAATATTTTCTAAAAATATCTGTTAACCATCCAAGCATTTTAATATACCTCTAAAGATTCTAAATATTATTTAACTTCCGTTATTAAAAAAACCATTTCCATAATTACCAAGTTATGGATAGCTATTCATGGAATTATATATACTCTTTCCATAATTATCTAAAATTGTTAATTATTAACCACCGGCTGTCGATCCTAAGCTGATATCCAGCAAGCCGATGACCTTTGGACCGTTATTTAAATATAAAGAGAGATCTAATCCTTTAAAGGCCTCTAGAGTTATGAGTCAGTTAAATCACCGTAGATGTGAGCTGGAGCAGTAAGTTAGCTCCACCAGCAGGTTGCTGAAGGTGAGAATAGATTCCCGTTGTTGGGCGAGTAGCTGAACAGGTGCAAAACTATCAAACAGAGAACTTTCAAGTATAATAAACCACGTCACAATACGTGAATACAAAATTAAATAAGATGATTTCCAAATCCATCGTAAAGTTCAAAATAACCATTAATTCTCCTTCCTTGAACCGCTTTTTAAGCATCTCGTTAAACAACACAACCACCGTCAACTCCTCTATGCCCTTGTTAATTTTCGCTGGAACCCAGCAGTCGCTGTCACCCATATTGACCCTTTTACATGATATGAATATTTTATTCCTTGCATTTTTTGTTTAATTTAGATATGCCTTCCATCCATTTATTTTAAGTTCTGTAACATTTTTGCATGAGTCTATTATTACATTTTCATTTAACTTTTTACAGTTTTGAAAACGGGACACAGACACCCTTGAAACATGATCCTAATAAAGTATACCTACAAACAACACTGAAACTGTCCCTCTACCTTTACATTGTATATTTCATACACATTATATATATATATATATATATATATATATATATATATATATATATATATATATATATATATATATATATATATATATATATATGTCGTGTGTGTATGTGTGTGTGTGTATACTCAATAGGATTCCTAGGTCTTTATATCACACCATGAAATATTTCATCCTTTCGAAGAATTACTAACTGTACATTTCCATTATCCACTTTTGCCTATGCACCTATATTCTAAACAGGAAAAATACCACTTTTACATGAGGGTAAAGGTACTCTAGCATAGAGATAACAAAAGAGAGAGCCTTAATAAGTGAACGCACGGAAGGGAGCTCCCCAAGTACACTGAGGGGAAAACCACATTACGAAAAAAAGAACAAATTAAAACCAGTGAGTATGCGGAAGGGATACTTCAATTGAGAGGCAAAATACCGCACTTGTCTTCCTGGGAAATGGTAAAAAAATGGGATTAACAGCAAATTTCTAGAGGAAACAATGAATAGTTTTGTGGAAACGACGAACGAGAGAGCCCTCTCGACAGGTAATATTGCAAAGAGAGGATCATAGAGGAATTTGCGCATTAGAATTTACTAATGGTACAACTGGGGGAAATGAAGTACAGTGAAAACATTTATTTTATTCTCGAATAGCAAAATGAATTTCGAAGTAAGTCACCGGATCTATTTTGAAATTACATTTCCCTGATATTACTCACTCCCAGAATTATATGCTATTCCATTTAGAGGTAACTCTCTCTCTCTCTCTCTCTCTCTCTCTCTCTCTCTCTCTCTCTCTCTCTCTCTCTCTCTCTCTCTCTCACACACACAATAAGCGGCTATAAATAGGTATAACTTTGACCAACACGGCACTGCCCGGGAAAACTCTGAATGACAACCGATAAACTCTCTCTCTATCTCTTTCCTCCCTTACACCCCCTCTACACTCTTTCTCTCTCTCTCTCTCCAGCTCTCCCTCACTCTTGCCCTTTTTCGCCTCCCTAACACCCCCTCACCTCTCTCTCTCTCTCTCTCTCTCTCTCTCTCTCTCTCTCACTCTCCCTCTCTCACACACACACTCTCTTCCTTTCCTGTTATGATAGTTGGTTCAGTTACACTGCCCAACATTTTTGACATTTTGTATTTCAACCTTCTCCCCACCCCATTTTCCTATCGGGGACTGAATTTGGACTTAAAGGGCATCGGGAGTGCCACTATTCATCTCAGTGACCTCGAAAAATATGGATTAGACACTAATACTGTCGGTTTCGGTTATTTTTACATGTCACCCACTTCCCACCCCTACCCCCTTTGGTGCCAGTGATGTCTTACCCCCCACACTTTTCTTTTCCAGATAGTAGGTCATATGTATACCGAAATGAGGTATGATAAACCCGTAAAGTTTACAGGCAGAACCAGTCCCGTTTCAGGGAAGCCCCTCCCACCCCCAATTCCTTTGGTGCCCTTTGGTGCTAGTTGTGTCTTACCGCCACAGTATTCTTTTCCAGACAGTAAGTCATATGTATACAAAGTTTGGTTGAAATTGCTCAATTCGTTTCAGAGTTATGCTGGAACACACACACACAACCATTTTCATATATATAGATAAATAAAACTAACTTGTAGCTATTATTTTTTTGGCATGTCATTATCTAAAGAAATGGTAGATATGAGAATGCTAACGGTCATGAACAAATAATAATTATATGCATATATGTATATATATAAATATATATATATATATATATATATATATATATATATATATTTATATATATATATATATATATATATATATATATATATATATACATATACTGTATATGTACAGACACATACACTCACACACAAACCTGCTTTGTCCTTATCAGCAATTTCCTGCAACTGCACCAAGAGAATCTAGGCTAAGCTAATATATGCTATTATTACCGGATTAGAGAGGTAGCATTGGAGAAGTATTGTATGCAAATGCTTTTACATAAACTACAGTAAAATGTTATAATTACGTATGGAAAATAACCGTAAGCAATAGAAAAACAATTCCGTGTATTTCACTTCCATAAAAAAAGATATTAGTGGGAAGAGTTGAACTGAAATTAGGTAATCTGGAGGGATTTTGCAAATCGAGTCATTTATTTCAGCTATTGGGTCACTAAAGTTATGTTTATTAAAACATCTTGAAATGAATTAATAGTGACTAAAAAATATCCAAAAGGTGCAAGAAATTTTAAGAAAAAAAAAAAAAAAAGATTGCACCTCAAGACGCAATCAAATACATCATTGCTAACGATATACATTCTGGTGGTAGCACAACTAAGATATGTACAAGGAAAAAGCACCAGTCATTTTACGCCAACAACAAAAACATCATACAACCCTGGAACATCAGCACAAATATCAAGTTCCTTGCCTTTTCGTTGAGTGGTCAATGCCTTACCTTTGTGCATTACCCTTCACCCCAACCATCTATGCCATATATTTCATCCAATACTCATTCCACTTTGCTGACTTATTAACATGTCCTATATGTCAGTGTGTAGACCTTGTTCATTTCTTGAATTACTTTAATTTAACTGTATTTCTGTAAATTCTGTATTAAGCCATTTGGGCAGTGTTTAATAAGGACCTTGTTTATTCTCCTCACTGGCCTGTTTGTATGAAAAAAGCAATTAATTGTTTCTGTCTGTCTTTCTCTTTCTTTCTCCTCGGGGAGTTAACGTCTTGTCCCATGAAAGACGGACAAAAGATCTGCTTTTCTGAGCTGTTGATGGAGTTACCTGTGGTTGGCTGCTAGTTTGGAATACCTATTGTCCCCGTTGCTAGGTAACCAATTGGTTCTTAGCCATGTAAAATAAGTCTAATCCTTCGGGCCAGGCCTAGGAGAGCTGTTAATCAGCTCAGTGGTCTGGTAAAACTAAGGTATACTTAACTTAACTCGCTGCTTGCCGTCATTACCTGCTGTCCTCACTGGTTGCTGTGACTCCCTGCAATCCTCTCTGCTTGCTGCAGGATATACGTCCGTTGGGATCTCGCTCCATCACTGTTGGAGATGCAGCTTCATACCTCCTTTATTCTTCAGCTCCTCCCGCCCAGTTACATAGCCTGGGGGACCACTCCTTTATTGGACAAGGTGTCATTATTTGGCACTGTCTGCCTTTATACAAGTTCACGACCTTGAGGGCGTCACTTCACAGCAGTCGTTTGGGCCCTTTTATCCATACGTATCTTGGGATTATCTCTAGATGTGGAGACTGATGTGTTGAGGAGGTCACGACGTTTTAAAGTCCTTATCTATATAGTATAATCAGTATGTAATTTGACAGGTTATTCTATCTTTTCATCCCCCTCACGCTTTCTGGATCCCCCGTGAAAGTGTGGATGTGCTGCTTTCTGTATTTAATAGTGTAAGTGTGTTAAGTGTTGTTTAATAAGGGTAGTTGATTTTCAAATTATTTATGAATTTACGAGGTTCGGGTATTACTTCCGTCTGATAATTGTGTATTAAATATTGTGTGGTTTTTCCTAGTGTTTGTTTCTCCCCCCTTGAATCAGTTTTCACACACTGGTATCTGTATGCATGATTCCACGCATTGCGGACTTCGTCGCACTTTAGGTGAACATTGAAATTGAAACTTTTTAATTAGTGTAGTGGAGAGTAACCATTGCAGATACCATGTACATTTTGTATAAACACCCATTTATTCCCCTTTATATTTCTGGTGAAAATATCACAAGCCAAGCAAATCTAGTACCAGAAAATTCAGCCAATGAGCTGTATCCATCAACGGAATAACGACTCAAAAGTCTGAGGCAAACAAATGTGAAGCAGCCGTTGGATCTTCATTCATACTCTTACCTGGTCTTATTCTTACTGTAGACTTTTAAATACTTGATGAAAACTCTGCTTTCTCTCATGACTGTTAGGAATTTTCAAGGAATTTATCTTTGACAATAAAACATTTATATATTAGGTTTTTGTTTGAACCTAAAATAGAATACTGTAATAATGAAAAGAGTCAGAACTGAACACTTTCTCTACTAAAATTTAACCTTATTTTCACATGAATATACAAAAAAGCAAATGGGACTACGGTGAGAGATAGATAATAAAAGCTTGCTTTCAAAGGATACGTAAGGGATGGATTAGATTCGTGCAGGGGGCGTGATGTTTTGTAAGAGGTGGTTTTTATTCTTATTCACCTCCAATAGAGCTTATCGGCAGTTCAGATGGCTGCAAGACGAACGTGCAGCAATCCCTGGAACTTCAGTAACAGTTTTCTTTCTTGATGACAATGGTGCAGCTTTGGCCAAGGGCAAAGAGAACTCTACAATGCTTGAATAAATTATATTTGGTCATCCACCAATACACTTCATTGGAGGAAACAGATCCTATGGAACTGATTTCCAGATTAAAGTAGCGGTGCTGGACTCCCAAAACAGAAGGGCAACAGAATTTAATGGTTTCAAGCCTCTCGGCCTACATTCTCTCCACTTATAGAACACGAAACGGAGGGTGTTTCCCTTGGAGGGAGGGATTAGAAGGATATCATGAGCTTCTGTCACCTCTCCAGACAATAAACTAGACCTGCTTTTATATTTCAAAGAGAGGAAAGGGCTAACGTGACGAACAACTTATTAAATTAGATTTAGTATTTAAACAAGGGTGCTTCAAAATTTGACCTCGGTAAAAATATATTGTGACTTGAGGAAACTTGTACTTGTCTGAGCCACCAGCCAGGTAAATGTGCAATAATTAAGGGAAGATAAGAAATGGGGAATAAGTATGATATGAATAAAATTCTTAGAAAGGAATATGTGAATGAGGTGAAAAATAAGATGGGGTAAGGCTGTATACATGAATTTTCGCACATTTTTTGTCTGCTAACAATAAAACTTGACTGGTGATGAAACACCCATATATATAAAACTATGCTTCAAAGGACTGAGACCCTACTCTTCCTACTGCACACTTTGCAAGACTGAAAAGAAAAACTATATATATATATATATATATATATATATATATATATATATATATATATATATATATATATATATACATACATACAGTATATTAGTGGATATATATATATATATATATATATATATATATATATATATATATATATAAATTATAAACATTTAAAATATAAACATTTAAATATTAAGCGACAAATAATAGAAATATCAAATTGCGATACATTCGGAATAACAGCACTCAAGTAAGTGCAACTGATCTGACCCGGATTCGAGATTAGGTCTATTTAAGAAGGTAAAAAACGCAAGGGTTTTAGTCCTTTGGTTGCAAGTTATTCCTAAAGTATAATAAACTTTATATTAACAAGTTATTTGTGGCTTAAAATTTAGATGTATAAAAATGGTGTGTGTCAGTTACAAACTACAGTGTGTGTATGTACATTTATTTTACATACAGCTATTTCTTTTTGAAAGAGACTGTGATAAAAGGGTTGTCGGTGTAACCGTATTTCTTGAACCCAGCAGCCGTTAGTGAACTGCTGGGTGGTAGACCCGGAGTCATCTGAGGCTTAGCAAACCCGGGTGTGTGTGTGTGTGTATATATATATATATATATATATATATATATATATATATATATATATATATATATATATATATATATATATATATACACACACACATATATGGAGGGAGAGAGAGAGAGGAACCAACGCTGACAGACGTGAAGAATGTAATCAACAGCCTGAAGAGTAATAAGGCACCTGGTCTAGATAACATACCAGCGGAGCTCCTTAAGAATGGCGGAGAGACGTTACACTCAAAACATCTTTGAGCTTCTGATGATGATCTAGAGAACAGAAGAGAAGCCAACAACATCGGAAACGGCCAACATTAACCCGGTACATAAAAAGGGACATAAGACAGACTGTTCTAGTTATACTTGTAGTGGGATTATACTTCTGCTAACCTGTTATAAGGTACTATCCAAAATTATAAAAGATAAGTTAGAACCTCACACAGAGACAGCATTGGGCGAATATCAACGTGGATTCAGAAAAGGAAGATTAACAATTGACCAGATTTTTATTATTAGACAGATACTGAAAAAACGCTGGGAGTATAATAGATCTATGTGGTAGGGTTTTGTAGATATTAAACAAGCGTATGATAGCACCCATAGACCATCAATGTGGAATATTATGAAGGGATTTGGTACACCAGAAAAGCTTATAAACCTGGTAAAAGTATACTACAGGAATAGTAAGAGTTGTGTCTAGGTGGGGAGGAAAAAGACAATGTTTTGACATTAAAACAGGTTTGAGACAAGGATGCCTCTATCTCCAATGCTGTTTAATCTCATTTTAGAGAAAATAATGCGGAGTATCGAAGAAATTGAGGGTGGGGTAATCTTGGGAGACAGAAATACCAAATTCCTTGCATTTGCAGATGATGTTGATTTCTTAGGTACAGACAAACAAAATATAGAACGTTTGTGTACACCATGCAAAGAAACTGCTGTCAGAGTGGGACTAGAGATCAGTGGAAGTAAAACCAAAATGATAAGATTGTCAAGGAACAACCAACAACAACAGCAACAACAAAATACGGTAGATATTGAGAACGTGAGGGAATTTAACTATTTGAGAAGTATGTTACCATCCAGAACTAAGGAGAGATAGGTTCTGGCTAGAATTACAGCAAGGGCCAGGTGCTTTTTCAGTCTACAACATCTTTTAAAGAGAAGAGACATCACAAGATCTACCAAAATAAGAATTTACACCATTATCTGGCCAGTAGTACTATATGGTTGGGGAGACCTGGACACAGACTAAACATCAAGAACAGGGATTGTTGATTTTTGAAAATAATGTTTTTTTTTTGTAGAATAACAGGTCCAATTTACGATATAAACGAAGGTGTTTGGAGAAGAAGGCACAACAAAGAAATGAGAGATTTAACCAGACAGCCGCTAATAACTGGCAATGCAAGATCGCAGAGGATACGTTGGGCTGGACATGTTAGAATGGAAGAGGGCAGAATGCCTAAAGTGGTTATGGAAGGATCAGTAGTAGAAGGGAGAAGACCGGTGGGGGGACCGTGGATGAGACGGAAAGATAATGTGTTCAGAGATCTAAGACAGTTGGGAGTGCAGGATCCTGAGAATACCTGGAGAGATGCAACACTAGAGAGGCCCGAAAGCCACCGGAGTGAGTATATATATATATATATATATATATATATATATATATATACACACACATATATGTGTGTATGTATATATATATATGTGTGTGTGTGTGTGTGTGTGTGTGTGTGTGTGTGTGTGTGTGTGTGTGTGTGTTTCAAAATCACATCAAAGGCAAGCGTTAGAAACCCGCTACTGAAGTATTTCTGAACAGAATCCAAGATCTTGCATATCGAAAAGAATCAACGATGTACATTTCAGTTACCGAAGAAGTTTAATACAATGCACTCATTGGCTCAATGTTATAGATTTTTAAAAACCTGGAGCATTATATTACATTATCTGGTGTCACAACTACAAACGTACATAATAAATAAGACAATCAACGTGTACCACAGGCAATAAAGAATATGAGATAGAGGGAAATAAAAAGATTGATGGATAGCTGAGGATTACCTTGCCGAGTTCTTTCTAGATTTTATTGTATTCACTTTGACGGAGTAAAGAACGCTATATGTCAAATTTCTCTCTCTCTCTCTCTGCCCATCCCCATCGCTACGACCCTCATCAATCGTTTAACAACCAGATCAACAGAGGGTCACTGGATTTTCGTCCCTCTTCGCCCAGTTCGAGATTGAACAAGGGTCTCCAGCTTTGAGCTAGACGCGTTACCACCAAGCTAAGAGAGAGAGAGAGAGAGAGAGAGAGAGAGAGAGAGAGAGAGCCTTACTGAGTGATCATAAAACCGTAAAACTAGTAATTAAACAATACTTAACACGCATGACTACATCTATGTTCCTTCAAGTCAGCTCCTTTAATGACACAATCAGCAATGTTACTACTCCGAAGTGGGACATGACGCCTTCAGGTAATCATGTGATGGCAATTTACTGCCGGGGGAAGAGACGCTAATATCAGGGGAGATGCTCTGAAGGCATATGCACGCTGAAATCGAAGCATTTATCCCTGAAGCTTAGTATCTCAAGCGCCTTGAGGCAATACAAAGCTTGCTTTAGGGAATGTGTGAACTTTAAACTAAGAGGATTATTGAAACGACAGGAGCAAATAATAATAATAATAATAATAATAATAATAATAATAATAATAATAATAATAATAATAGTTATTAATAATCGCAATGTAATAGCTGAGGAGAGATTTGAAGGTAAGCGCATGCTGAATCGAAGCATTTATTCCTGAAGCTTAGGATCTCGAGTGACTTCGAGTAATACAAAGCTTGCTTTAGGGAATTTATGAACTTCAACTAAGCGGATCACAGGAACTACAAAAGTAAATAATGACATAATAATAAAAATAATATATAAAAATCTCATAATCACATGAATCACTGAAATGGTGAAGAAGTCCACAATGATGGCAACATAAATATATATTCAAATTATATACAAAGTATTTTATAAATATTTTTATTACATATTTACACTGACGTCAATATCCATTTCTTCACCAATAATAATAATAATAATAATAATAATAATAATAATAATAATAATAATAATAATAATAATAATAACCACACTGTTCATTCGATATAAATATAAATACAATAAAACATTACTTCATTCATCCACCGCTTCCAAAATTCCATCCCGTTTAAATACTGGGAATGAGGCGATTCCTGAAGGACGGCTGCTGCCATCACAATGAAGAATCTCCATCAACAGGGTACACACGAGGATCCCCTCACTTGGGTACGAAAATCATTTCTCGATGCAGGAATATCGTCAGCTTTAAGATAATAATTCATCTACAAAACCTGCAGGAACAATGGAGAGAGAGAGAGAGAGAGAGAGAGAGAGAGAGAGAGAGAGAGAGAGAGAGAGAGAGAGAGACTTGTTTTTCTGACGGAAAGGAAAATATTTAAATATGCAGACGCACTTCTTTATGAAATTTCTTTGACGAAGAATAAATTCTGCTAACCGTACTATATTTTTCATGTTAATATTCTTCCTAAAAATCAACGCTTAAGGGATAATTCGAATGAAATGCTGTCAACTGGGTCACTGCTGAGTCGGAAAGTTGGGGAAAACTCGCTGGTATGCAAGCAGTTAGTTTGCCCAAGTAATTCCTTGTGTGCAGTGCTACTCAGGTTCCAACTTCTTTTATGACTTGTATGGCCTAGTGGGCAGCGCCCTTGCCTTTCCATTGAAAGACCTGGGTTCGATCCTGATGTGAGTCAGAAATTTATATATGTATATATATATATGTATATATATATATATATATATATATATATATATATATATATATATATATATATATATATATATATATATATATATATATATATATATATGTACTGTATATAACTTTCTCCACAAAACTTGAACATCATCAAACAACTTAGACTGAATGGGATAGAACAGCGGGAATTACCAAAACGAGAGATAAGAAAACAGTAGTTCAAAATTTGAATGCATAAAAGTCTGGGGCACAACCCTTTAGTTTTTGTGCTCACTGAAGATCTGCTTTTTTTTTTTTACACCAAAATTAAAGAATACTTCCGCAGAATAGAGAAATGACATTTATCAACCTAGCTAAGAGCTGAGTACATAGCTACCAAGAAAATAAATTATATTTGTGTTGATTATTATATGAGAATTATTGACAGTTAATCTAATCTGGTCACCCCATTCTCCCCAGATGTGTGAAATGGAATTTGAAGGGCGATAAAAAAGAATGGTCAAATGAGTAATATAATGAAAAATGCATCAGTCAAAAATCGCTTCTGAGTGACTAAGAACTCTTTGTTATGAATATAAGGTACTTATTAACGGAAACACTGTTCCAAAATTTCACTATTTAAGCAATTTTATTTATTTACTTTCCTTGAAAAATGTTTAACGAAAATACAGATAATCTGTTAATATCTTACACATATTGTAATATAGTTGGATTACTATTCTTGTGTTATAACTGTAATAATACTTCATTTTGGTTGCTGGGTAATGCTTGAAGCTCAACTCGGATTAAGAAGCCTATCAATATGATCTGTGCCTTATGACAATCTTAAACGCTACTTGAAACTGAAGACATAAGACAGGATTCTACATATCGGTTTGGTGTTAATAGTACACTCTAATTGTACATTATATGAATCACTAAAGGGCTTTTGATCCCCCGATGATTTTCCTTTTCATCCATTCTACTGTAGTTTTCTTCCATTACCCAATCTGTTAAATCTCTTCCTACCTGCTCTTTCTTCATCCACAAGTTGAATCCCTCATTGTGATAAGAGAGTTTGTCAACTCAATTATGTGTCTGACGTTAATCTTTGTGTAACATAAATATCATAAAGTGGAATGATCTCAGTGCCCTGCTGTAGTTGCATGGATGGGTTGTGTTTTGGATAGCACTCCTGACATTCTATCTGGTTGGCAAAAACATGATTTAAGTGGGAGTCACGCTATTCACGTAACAGTCTCAGATACTTTGTTCTGGTTGGGATTAAGTCCGTTCTTTTGGGAACATTTATGTCAGTTACTCTTGATATCAAATTCCTCCCATGCGTGTTTCACAGCACTCCTTGAAACACAGTCCTCTTGTCTAAACACAGCTTGTTCTCTCCCTATCAGTCGCTCTTCAATCGTATTTTCTTCATCAAAATCCTGCCATACACTATCCCTGGTATACTGAGTAGCAATATGACCCTCTAAATCTAGGAGTTGCTGCTATCATCTTTACCTTTATATAATGGAATAATTCCTCTCATTTGTTCCTTTCGAACCTCTCTCTCTTCCAGGCATATCTTACAAAATTTTCCAACTAATCACCCAAGAATTCACTGAATACAGCTTTACAGAAGATGAAGACTCGTTATCCTTGGGGCTGCTAGATAGTAGGAAACAGCATTACAAAAAATAATGTTTGTTTGTACTAAAGAAAGAGGGAGAGATAATATTGAAATTACGATACTCTTTCCTTTTCCTTTTATTTGATTCATGTCAGTATCTTTTTTATTTACTGTAATCTGTCTAAAACATTTATACAGTTTCTAACAGGAATGTACTGTGTATATGTGTATATATATATATATATATATATATATATATATATATATATATATATATATATACATATACATATACTGAAATCTGTCTAAAACATTTATACAGTTTCTAACAGGAATGTGTGTGTGTGTGTTTATATATATATATATATATATATATATATATATATATATATATATATATATATATATATATATGTATGTGTGTGTGTTTGTGTGTGTGTTTGTTTGTATGTGTGTATATATAATATACATACACATACAAACACAATTATTGGTATGTATGTGTCTACAGTATGTGAAATTTCTGTCAATTATTGGCACGTGAAGTTTTGATAGTCAAAATATTAAACCAAAAAAATCTCTTAATATAGAATTCAAATTACCTTGGGAATAACTTACACCCGAGGGGAATTATCATTAAGTGCATCTGGCCCGGCCAGTATTCCATCCCTGTCGAATTCAGACTCTGTAGTGAAATCGATATGAACCCACCTCCACCATGAGAGCCGATTAATAAGTTTATAACACTTTCCTACTTGTGATGTTTTTCCCAATTATACACACGCGAACAAACTGTATAAGCTGGAAAGATATTTAATATCCTTTACCTACTATAGTACCATATGGTGCGCAGTTATTAAGGCTTAAGTGGAAAACTAAAAGCCCAAATTTAAATGAATATAAGTGACACCTTGCAAAAGATGAGATAAAACTTACGTGATTTTCACAAGAAAAAGCCTGTCCTATAGGAAAATTAGACACCTGCGATTGGTAAGACATGCAAATGAAAACTCTGCGATTTATAACAATGAGTAGTTCCAACAACAGTATAAGAACAGGATGCACCATGCGTTGTAAAAGGAAATACGCGTTGTCTCGAAGGTTAAGCTACTTGGAGTTGCTTTAATTAAGAAGGCTAACAACAAGAATCTGTCCCAAGCGTCATAAAGAAAGGGTAAGACTGACCATATCTTTTTTGAAACACAGGTTAAAGATGAACAAAACTTATCGCTGGCCTTTACTCAGACTAGTGGGTTCCGTGTCCCTTGATTACCTGTGCTTCTGAAATTTCTTCTTGTATAAATGACGCTTGTGTGTACTACCAGGCATTACTTTTTAAAAGAGGGTAGACATAGTATCTGGAATAAAAACCTCCCCCTTCCTACATTTGTGTTATTTATATGAACATTTTTTTGTGTGTGTGTGTGTGTGTGTGTGTGTGTGTGTGTATATATATATATATATATATATATATATATATATATATATATATATATATATATATATATATAATCTCGAAGGCGAAGGAAAGGGCACCATTGTTACAATTAGTTTATTATGCCGACGTTTCGCGACAATTAATATCATCGCTTAACCTTGGTTTATGTTTTTCTTCTCTCGTCCTTTCTTGTCCTTCCGGGGTTCTTGAGAAAACTTATGTTTTAATCTTACTACTTCTGCGGTTTAGGTATGTCCTGTGCCTAGTCCCCCTGTTTTTATCTGTCTTATAACTTAAATGTATATA
This sequence comes from Macrobrachium rosenbergii, assembly GCF_040412425.1. NCBI lineage: Eukaryota > Metazoa > Arthropoda > Malacostraca > Decapoda > Palaemonidae > Macrobrachium > Macrobrachium rosenbergii. The sequence continues at coordinate 27,517,941 of NC_089799.1, read as the reverse complement.
TCGACGTTTTAAAGTGATTTTTGGTATGAAGGTTTTTGATCATTTCAGCCTTGAAAATGCGACGATAGCAATTGTCGTGAAACGTCGGCATAATAAACTAATTGTAACAATGGTGCCCTTTCCCTTCGCCTTCGAGATTGTATCCTGAGTCGAGACTCACCCTACTTGATATATATATATATATATATATATATATATATATATATATATATATATATATATATATATATATATATATATGTATATACACACACACATATATATATATATATATATATATATATATATATATATATATATATATATATATGTATATATATATATATATATATATATATATATATATATATATATATATATATATATATATATATATATATATATATATATATATATATATATATATATATATATATGTGTGTGTGTGTGTGTGTATATATATATATAATGTAATACATGCATATGTAACTGACATGACTGAAGAGATTTGTGTTTTTCATGGTCAAAGAAAAACTTTCAACCTGGATTACTTTAGGTAGCCCAGCTCTGATTGGTGGGAATTACTGGTTATTAGGATATAAGAAGTGCTTTATTTTGAGATCCCTCGTCTGCCATAAGTAGCATAAATTGATCGTAAGTTGCACTATGCTCATATCACAGGTAAAAGTGATTTAATATTTAACAGTCACACTGGTACCCGAGTGAGCTTTCTTTAAACTAAGTTGATTAATAATTACAGGAGAGCAGTTTTTAAGTCCGACAAATTTAGGAAGAGACTCTGGCCGGTTTCTTGGGTCAGTACGTTCTTGCCACTTCTTCCTCGTCTTTTAAGTCCCATTCTTATCAAGAGAAGCCCTTTTCTTTTGGGAATGCTCCAATCCGTTTTTGAAATCACCGTCTAAAAATGCAGGTTTAACCTTCTGACATCACATGTCCATCTCGTTTATACGCGTTACTGCGTACATGTACTGTAGACCGTTTATAATAGATATATTCTTTTCTTTTATGTAGCTTTGTAATTTAATATAAAATTCAATATATATGAAATCCCTGATAAAAATGAAAATCTATCATACCCACAATATTTCAACAGGATCAACGTTTATTTTCATGGCGTTTTTGTACAAACTTCTGTACTACATCATCATTTTTACATTTTCTCTTTGCTTTTTCTTTCCATAAATTTAAAACAGTTTTTCTTCTCAAGTTTTCTGCGATGATGTTTTTCCATAATTACAATTATTTCATAAGGAATATCTCTATTTGCGGTCTAGGCTCATGATTCTAATTTTATTCGAAATGAATACAGTTGATGTTTTACACACAAAATTATTTTCAAAGAGAGGATATATGTTTCACAAACTACCCATTTCATGACTTATCTTGTAATCAAGATGAACAACTGATACTGGAAAATGATAAGTATGGCAAAAGCGCACTGACTCAAAACAAAGCACTATAGTACGCTGGGGTTAATCCATGAATACTAAAGGTATGGTAAAGGGTTTTCCAACCATACACTGAGAGTAAGGCAACTATAGCGGTTTATGTCTGTGGCTATTCAATGTCTATTTTGGACATAAATCAATCGTTTATTACACAAATAAACCTGACTTACGTAGTAAAGGTAGTCTTGACTTTGAAAAATTCAAGTTATCCCAAAGCCACATATGGGACGTTTGCATGAGAAGAAAGCAGAAGAACAACCATTGTCACTTTCATCTTTTAATTGTTGAATTAAAGCTGCATCCTCAGTGTAAAAAAATACGTATTTCTACACCGGAGGCTCATCATAAAGAAAAAACCGTGAAATTTAACTACTTTTACCCAAATATTCAAGATCAAAACATGTTATACTTTCGAAGCTCCATACCCTTCTCAACCCAGGCGGCTATCTGTTACAACGGAGGCTTGGTGTACCTTACTAAAATATTTAAATGTGCATGGTTTGCTCTGTCTAGCCAGGGAATGAAATTCATATCCTCTTGCTAGTGAAATGAGTGTCATGACAATAGACAACCTTGTATTACATGTTACTGCCAATGCTACAGTGGACTAGCCAAACAAGAGGTCGAGTCTGTCTTAAGTATCTTGTTGTTTAAAATTTCCTAAAACCACTTATAGATAAAGAAATTAATCTTAAAGCATTAACTCAAAAACAGTCTCAAAACAAATAAATAAACATATATATATATATATATATATATATATATATATATATATACATATATAAATATAAATATATAGTGAATGCCCTACTTATGATGATACAACTATATATATATATATATATATATATATATATATATATATATATATATATATATATATATATATATATATATATATATATATATATATATATATATATATATACATATTAATCTTATACACACAAAATGAAAAAGGTTTTTATGATGGAGAAAATACCAACCCTTTTTAAACTGATTCCTCTCTTCAGCAGTTAGTGGACGAGGTGTCAACAACTAATCATTCCACGGAAAATTGTTTCTTTACAAAGAAAGGAAAATTCAGAACTTTCCCGTAAAGAAATTCCAAGGCGCAACGGCATGTGTGCTGCAGACGCGATCAATCTACTTTATAAATACAATCATGCATTTGGTTATAGCTTTGCAATTTCGTATATCGGGGGATTTGTTTACATTCCATGAATACGAAATTTATGAAGACATGTCTCCGAAAAATAAGGTCAGGGAATGGCCGTCTTGATTTTCCTACTCGCAGTTAGGGGGAGGTTTCCGGCTTGACTGAGGTAGTGTATATAAACAATTATATTCTGCTACCTACTACTACTACTACTACTACTCCTTATAATAATAATAATAATAATAATGAACCGTCTTTCACCACTCCAATTAAGGCAATGATCGAGGTAATCCAACCACAATAACATTCGTTTTAAGTACTGTACACCTGATGTTAAAATGATTGTGTATTAATTTTGTCTTTCTGTAAAATTACACGAGTTCCGTTTGTTTCACCAGAAGGAGAAGGGAGTGCAGTCTTCGTAAATATTATATATATATATATATATATATATATATATATATATATATATATATATATATATATATATATATATATATATATATATATATATATATATATATATATATACAGTATATATATATATAAAAATTCATGTATATACATTATATAAAAAATTATATATATACATATTTATAAACGAATATATATATATATATATATATATATATATATATATATATATATATATAAATACATGTATATACATTATATATAAAAATTATATATATGTACAGTACATATATAAACGAATAATATATATATATATATATATATATATATATATATATATATATATATATATATATACATAATTTATATAAAAATTATATATATGTACATATATATAAACGAATATATATATATAAGTGGTGAAAACTAATATTTTCATAACTATTTTATCATTAACAACCCATTCAAGACGTTTAAGCTTTTGCTAATGAAATTTTGATTAGGTTATGTATATAATTTAAGCATGAAGATAGAGAATGTGAGAAGAGGGGGAACCACAATTTTGTAAATGCAAGACAGATAGCCGGGTGTCTGGAAAAAAAGATTAGACTTGAATTGTCTGTGGATGCCAAAGTAATAATATATGAAGGGATTGCTAAGCCAACTCTCCTTTACAGAAGTGAAGTATTGACGCCAACTGTGAATGGCAAGAAAAGTTGAAGCTGTTGAAATGTACCTTTTGTGAAAGGCATAAAGTGTAAGAACTCATAGTGTTAGAAATGTCGAGATAAGTAAAAGAATTTGTAAAAGGGTTAGTGTAGGTGAAAAGATGGATCGGAGTATTTTGAAATGCTTTGGTCTTGTGGAAAGAATTTGCGATGATAAACTGGTGAAACAAGAGTGCACAATTCAGAGGCGTTAGGGGGAAAGCAGAGAAGAAGACCTAGAAAGTGTTGGATAGATGTTGAGAAAGCGGCATTGGAAAGGAAGGGCCTTCATGTCAAAGTAAGAGCAAAAATGCATGAAAGATAAAGGTCGATGACTTGGTGTGTAGAGGGGGGTTCACCTTGGTGCTATGATCTTTCATGCCGACTGTCAAACACTTCATACGACATAATAAATGTGACATATATAGGTTATTTGGCTTGTTTTAAGGAAAAATTTGGAATTGTATGAGTTGAGTTTCTGCTATGGAAGAAATGGCTTACTGGTATTTATTCCTTCAAATTACTGCAGTAGCAGTTCTGTAGCTGTGCCATGGGCAGTGTGCTTGCTCTCAGAGGTATCTTCATTAAAATTAGAATTGCCAGTTGCAAAGAATATAAATCTTATTTTTAAAGACCTTGTGGTACGTGTAAACTTTCTGCTGTGGTTTAAGATAATTGTTTCAGTGCGGTGCAGTTCTAGACAAAGGATTCCTGTATAATCTAAAAATCGACAGAACGATAGCAAAAGATCAATTAAGCACTCTGCTCCGTAGGCTTAATTGCATGAGCAAAATAAGGAAGGTGTATTAGGTGTTTGACCTTTGTATTACACTTGTCTGTCAGACTTCAAAGCTTGCAAAATTATATTTGAGACAGTAATCACTTCTTTCCGTATTTCTTCTTCACAATCACTGGTAAGAACTAATGATGTTTGGGTAATAAAAGGCACTCTCAAAAAGGAATGAAGATCTAGAGGGACATGGTCACGTGTATTTTGAAGTGTTCATTCAAAGTTCCCACTTTCTGAGCAATTTTTGTCTAAGACACAGTAGTGTAAAATCTTGACTCTCTTGAAGACTGTTTCAATTGCCTCTTTATATGGTGCCTTGTTGATACTGTATTCTTAATACCTTCATCAGCCAATGATTTCAGAAATAATTTTTCGGCTCTTCACTTTCAAACAGCTAGTTACATAGACCTTCAACTGTAGTCTGGGAATAATTGCTTCAGCATGTTGCAGTCATACACAAAAGTTTCTAGTATAGTCTTCAAATCGAAAAATGGGTCAAAACATCGAACAGCTGCCTGCTGTGAGTTGGCGGATGAACTACAATACCCACTCCATGTTAAAGAGCTACTTCCTTTTTCTACATGGTTAAAAGAACGCAAAATTATGTGTGAAAGAGTAATCACTTCTTTTGTCTTTTTCCTCCTTAGTGTCAACAATAATTAGAACAAGCAACATTCCATCTCAAAGAGGAATATAGATCAAGAGAAGCATGGTGACTGTGTTTTGAAGTGTTCTTTCCATATCCCTTTCAGTGTAATTTTTTAGGCTCAGACATACCGTGCAAACTCTATGCTCTCATGAGGAATGTTTCTATTGTATCTTTATCTGATTAACTGTTGACACTCTGAACAGCTGTATCATCCACTGATTCAAGATATACCTTTTCAGTTATTTTGCAGTTTAATATCAAGAGAGTTTTCTCACAACTTGACTTTCATGAACCTTTTGTCCGTAGTAGTCGCCTCACTTTCATTAACTTTCCTGATGTTTGTGAATGTTTTCTGCATCTTCACCAAGTTAAGTACACAACCATCTTCAAGTTGGTCTCCTAGTATACTTAGACACACAATTTCAGCTAGGTCAGCCTTTGCTGATGACTGCTAATCTCTTGATAAGGGATATTCTACATCTGATGTCCAGCTATTCACAAGAGCCAAATAGGTTAACTGCCTTCAATAGCTTTTCTCCAAAACTGAAGGTGGTCACATCATGCGGCTTGATTATAGAACCAATCTTTTGACAGCAGAAACACTGATTCTTTACAATAGGTAATGATGTTAATCTGATAACGAGAGAAGAATATTCTTTTAGCCAATATGACTGCAACGAGGGTTAGAAGCCTTCCGTCCTTGCTGCAAAAGTTTTCCAAACCACTTTCTTGCAGTTTTTAACTGCTTCTAGTGACACACTTAAGAGGAACATCCACTCTGGTTTACGGCACCAGCTTCTTACACTTGCAAATCAGTCACACCTTTCAGTATTGCACTAATGCTTAAAAATTACCCCTTATATTTTGCCTCTTTCCTGATGTATTCTATTACCTATTCATAACAACCAATTATTGGATTCAGTACCACAATTCCTACTTTCATGCACACAGACAATGTCTATATGTGACTTCTTCTTTGGAAGATCACATCTTCGGAGCTATGTTGTGCAATATGTTCTACAATGTACTAAATCACCGGAATACCCATCACCACTATTCTATGTTATAAAGTCTCTGAGCTTTCTACTCCACGCTAAAGCTGCTGCTTTTCCACATCAAAAAACAAGCAAAAAATGCGCCGAAGTGGCTTCGGCGCAACTGAGGTTTCTGCAAATCGTATAATGCTGTATGAAACTCTCGGCCACGGCTCATGAAACTCTCAACCGCGGCCCATGAAACTTTTAGCCACGGCCAGTGTTATTGGCACCTATAGCGGTACCACAACCACGATCATGGCTAACTTTCACCTTAATTAAATAAAAAAAAAACTACTGAGACTAGGAGGGCTGAAATTTGGTATGATTGATGACTGGAGGGCGGATAATCAACATACCAATTTGGAGCCCTATAGCCTCAGTAGTTTTTAAGATCTGAGGGCGGACAGAAAAAGTGCGGAGGGACAGACAAATAGGAATAGTTTTCTTTTACAGAAAATTAAAAGTAGTACTGCAAAACCAGGCTGTGCTATTTATGATATTGATTTATTAGCAGTTATATAAAAACTGTTGACACAAGAGACATTTGCAAATAAATCATATTACTACGAAAAAAAAGCGATGACATTGTACCATAACAAATTTTCTGTCTTTAACAACGCTGTTATAAACTGATATATCCACAATGATCTGTATACTAATTATGCATTTAATAAGTCTTCCTTATTTGATATGAGTTTTCCAGTTTATTGAAGCGAATACAGTTTCGTGAAGAATAAAATTGTTTTATGTAGCACAAGTATTCGCAAGTAGCCTGTTTTGACAGTTTTGGGGTGTGTTTTAATTATGACATTTTATGCAACTTAAAGTTTGGGAAAATTCCCAGAAAATAGATGTTTCGGCACCCCAAACGGTAGAAATTTACATGTTGCATGTTGCCAATTTTTACCTTTCATTGCTTTCTAAGTCATTTTTATATCAAATGAAAAGCAACTTTTTCGTACATGCTACCTAGGTTTCCAATTTCTATACTTTTCTTCAACTAAGACAATTAAATAAAAAGCACAGTTAAATTGCTTTATAAAAGAAAGTAAAAACTTCTGAAATAGAACTTGGCCGTTTATGCAATTACAGAAACTGCTGTCTACCAAAATGAACAAGCACGTCTGGAGATCGCAAACCTCCGACAAGGCTGAGGTAATTCAATTTGCGAAAGCTCCCTTCTCCTTAAAAGTTACAGCTGAAATCTAGTTACTTGTTGCCAGTCACGGTGCCCCCTACCCCATATTCAATGTTCGTAAATATCCATTCACAACCGATCAAGCAATCCTGATGCAAACTGGCAAACAAGCAAACGATCCTAACAAAAATGTAACGCCCTTGGCAGAGCCAAATCTATTAAAGGAAATTTATACTCGTATAAAAATTGCATAAAGTTAAAATATTAAGGAAGAACCAAACCCAAGAGTTTCGTTCCTTTAACGAAATTACTGTACATTATTAAAATCAAAATATTAAAGATGATTCAGACAAAATGGTTTTGCTTCTTTAACGAAATTACATAAGACAATACTGTATAAATAAGAGCCCTTTGTTGGCCGAGTCGGTTGAGCTTCAGACTGTCATTCGATGGTCCGGAGTTCAATTCCCGCGGCCGGCTGATGAAGAGTTAGAGGAATTTATTTCTGGTGATAGAAGTTCATTTCTCGCTATAATGTGGTTCGGATTCCACAATAAGCTGTAGGTCCCGTTGCTAAGTAACCAATTGGTTCTTAGCCACGTAAAATAAGTCTAATCCTTCGGGCCAGCCCTAGAAGAGCTGTTAATCAGCTCAGTGGTCTGGTAAAACTAAGATATACTTAACTTTTTTAACTGTATAAATAAACCTCATGAACCTGTCTTATAAGCTACTTTCAGTTCCCATAATTTTAGGCTAAAATCAAACAAGAGAGTGATATAAAGTCTGCCTTACATACCAGTAGCATATTGCAGCTAGTTAATTATAAGAATACTTTTAGTGATCATATTCTTTTGGTGTTAATCTATCCCATACAACCTCAATCTTCTAGCCTGCTTCGACAATAACATTCAGCAGCCATATTTGTATTATAATATCAGAATCATTTGTGTAAATTGATCGACAGTCTGTCTAACATACCTGTAACCTTATTAATTAAGGAAAATGTTTGTGAACACAACGACGATTGGAATATGTTTATATATTTCTAATGAAGTTTGAAAACCTACCACATAACAAAATAAAACGTAACAAATCAAGTATATAAGGTTTAAAAAACATCATAACCGTTAAGTATAAATAATTGAAGAAATAATTAATCATCCTATAGAAGTAAGTAAGTCATCATCATAATAATAATAATAATAATAATAATAATAATAATAATAATAATAATAATAATAATAATAATAACAACAGTGAATGCTAATAAGTCAATCTTGCGACGAGAAATAAAAAAAAAATGGATTAACAGGAATTCCTTGTTGCTCTTCTATCACAACCACAATTACCATTCATCTTACATAAAAGTGTCCTCGTCCTTAGACCCTGGCACGATCCCAAATTTACTCTCTTGATTACACCACCTTAATCACGGTGCAATGAAGATATTTTTGTATATCAGGCGAAGCGAAATAAAAAAAACGCATAATTTTCAGTTAACGGAGATGAAATTTATGGTTCCAATAAAACTGGTGGAAAGTCTAAGCGACAGAGGATGCTTTTAAATTTGCCATTAACCTGATAAAGAGCGGGATGCCTCGAGAATAAGTTTATTTTAGACATAAAAGAATTCATGGCGAGCAAGGAGCGAAACTAAAATCGTTTAACACTCTTTCGCCAGACGACGTACTCAGACCAGCACCAAGTGATTTAATTTCGCGTACCTAGTCATTACAAACATGCTTAGTCTTAAATTATAATGTCACTGTGCGTACAACTCTTCTTCTCTTCGTTTTCTGTGGAACTTGATTGTCAGTTAATTCCACAATTTCAATTGAAGAACAGTAAGAAAATGATGGCGAGTGAAGTTTCCAAAGTTTTACCAATGCCAAATCGGCATGAGCTCCCGTCTCTTCACGATAAATAAATAAATAAATAAATAAATAAATAAATAAAAAAAAACCGTAACGTTTTAATCCACAATGGATGGCTTCAATGGCTTTCTTATTATATCTAGAAGGTGGCTTCTATTGCGCTTGGAGCCATTTTTATATTATTTTGATTATGTGAAGGGTAGTTTATAACCATTTTGGTTTCTTCTCTGGACTTTCATCTTGTAAACTTCAGAAATTTCAGAGATGACGATTACAATTTTAAATTTTAAATTTTAAATCAGTACGACATCAAAAAAGAAAAGATCCAACACAAAATAAAAAATCAAGAGTTGAGTACTTTTCCATTATACCTCAAGTTGAATTTCATTGCAATTCAAACAAGACATTTCCATCTTTTAAATATTGTTATTATTATTATTATTATTATTATTATTATTATTATTATTATTATTATTATTATTATTATTATTATTATTAATCGGGTATTAGAAATCCACAGAATTCTGGACAAGTCATGCTGTTTTCTTCAAGTTATTACTATCAGTTGTGATAGCAGTAGTAATATAGCTTGACAGACCAGCCATCTCATTGGGCAAAATTTATACTGAGTCTTTTCTTTATACAATTTGGATAAAACTGCAAGCAGGATAAAATTTGGCTCACTCCTATTGTCCAGCATTATGAATACAATATAGAAAGTTACTGAAAGATGAATTTCCTCTTCCAAAAAAAAAGATTATTCTACTATAAATACTTTGGTGTTGTGCTACATCTTGGAGGGTAACCCTCTATCAAAAAAAATTAATATCAGAATTCAATATGAATAAAGAATATGATTTGGGGAAAAATAATATACCTATGGCTTTTCACTAAGCGAGAGAGAGAGAGAGAGAGAGAGAGAGAGAGAGAGAGAGAGAGAGAGAGAGAGAGAGAGAGAGAGAGAGAGAGAGAGAGAGAGAGAGAGATTCATAGATTATGATAAATTCTTCTTCATATAAATGTTTTTAAACCTGGAGACATCTTTAAAATTTATGGTTATCCACCTTCAATAAAAGATTAGAGCCATTTGACCACCTAGTTTCATAATCTTTAAATGAAAAAAATGAAAACCTGAATTCCATTTTACCGTGAATTTTATTTTGCTGAACTTCCCAAGAATTCCTTCGTGACAATCAACACAGTTTCTACAAATGTCCAGACTCGGCACTTTATGATTTGACCTCAAATCTCTCGAGTAAGGACCAGTTTACAAAACTATCCATAAGTCATTCTGGTCACGTGGCTCCACACGAAGACGAACATACATACGCACACACACACTCACATATGCTATAACACATATAGCTTTGTCGGTACAGATGTAAAGATATGTGCAAACATCCGTACACATACAGTAACTCCTGAACATATCAAATTAGTATGGCAATAGGATATAAAAAAAAAATCTTAAAGGAACAAACATCAATGATAATTCGGATCGCTAAAACAATCTGACATAATTTTCTAATAAAATTCTCTTCAACACTGTCTCCTTAATAAACGATTTAGGTGTTTTCACAAAAAGCATTTAGTCATGTGCAGAAGCTAACACTGGAAAAAAGATAGCGGGGGAAGATGTAAAACCAATATAAAATAAGGACAAAAATCATTAACCTCACATCATTTCTATTTCTTGGCCTTTTCTCTATCTCTCTCTCTCTCTCTCTCTCTCTCTCTCTCTCTCTCTCTCTCTCTCTCTCTCTCTCTCTCTGGAAGCGAGGCAAATTTTAGAATATCGTTTAATATCCAATCCACTATACCTTGGGAATAACTTAATAGGAATTATACCTGATTAATGCTTCTGCAGCCGGGTGGTCAGACAATGCCGGGGGGGAGGGGGAGGGGGGTAGCGCCGCCAATGCACTTCACGCGCTGCACTGCAGGCATTAGTTAAGGCTCTTTGCAGCGTCCCTTCGACCCCTATCTCCAACCCCTTTCATTCCTTTTACTGTACCCCCTTTCATATTACCTTACTTTCCATCCCCTCCTAACAACTGTTTCGTACCGCAACTGCGAGGTTTTCCTCCTGGTACGCCTTTCAAACTTTTTTTACTCTCAATTTCCCTCTCAGCAGCTTGGCCCATGGTCTAAATTTTATATTCCATTCTTATGGGTGGAAGTTATTCCCAAGGAAAAGTGAACTGAACACTAAGCGATATTAGCGGCTTAGTATTTGTGAATACAGAAAAGCCCCGTGGTGTAAGTGAAAAAAAGTATTAGAATGTGTATGCGAGTGAATGACTACTTTGGAAAAATTGGTACAAGAGTGTGTTATGAATATATGGTTGTTTAACATCTTTCTGGCAAAGGCAGATATGCTGATATTTATCATTCACTTTGGCTTAAGTTATTCCCAAAATAAAATGTATTCAAAATTAAAGAGTATCTATGTTTTAAAATGTTAAAATATGTAAAAAGTCACGCGTGAATCAGTGATATAACTATCACAAGGTAACCACATGTTACAAAGCTAGCAATTAGCTATGATGGTGAGATGGTTTGATTTCGTAGATAAAATGATGATGAAAGGGAGATGGAGATGTCTTGAACATGTCCTGGAAGAATAGTACTTGACAGTATCAGGTGGCTCCAATGGGCACCAGAAGAGTTGGAAGACACAGAGCTACTTACATAAGAATTGTCCATTCAATCATATTTGAGTTCGAAGGAGATTTCTATCAACAAAAGACAGGAGTTGCTATGAGATTCTCATTGTTGCCTGTTTTAGCTAATCTTGGTATAGAATTTTTTAAATTCTTTTTGTGGACAAACTTCCAAATGATTTGAAACCTTTTATATGGGTAAGATATGCTGATGATACCTTAATTGTTTATAAGGACGGTCCCGACTGTTTTGATTACTACTGAATGGTTTTATTCCGTCCATTAATTTTGTAGTGGAAATGGATGTCAATAACCGCCTGCTCTTTTTAGATTTGGTTGTTCACAGAGATAATGTAATTAAGCAACTTAAATTTGCTTTTTCAAGAAAAGTCTTTAAACAAATACGTACATACATTTTTTATTCATACCATGACAAGAAAAACAAAAGTAATGTTTTACCAAATTTGTTTTGTAGAGCGTTTCAAGTTTGTGACCCTAGTTTCATTGACCAGGAAATCAAATTTTCAACTACAGATTTCAAAAAGTTATGTTATCCAACCTTTCTTATTGACAAATGTCTTTCTGGAGCTAAGAGAAAGTTTTACAATCCAAGGGAACACCGATCAACTACTAATTACAGCGATGTGGATGTCGGAGTCTATGCTATAGGATGAAAAGACTGATAAATGTTATATTGAAGAAACTGGTCGCTCCCTGGCCCAGAGGAAACGCCATTGCTGGGCACACTTGGGAGTCGAATCATACCATTGACTTCAAAACAGGCAAAATTATTTATCAAAGTTCTGACATGACAACCAGGAGGATTGTGGAAGGAGCTCTCATCACGTTAAATGAAAACTTCGATGGGAGTACTGGCATTCCGAATAATTTACTTTCAAGTGAAGAGATTTGCAAAAGGGCCAGAATTAAGAACTTCAGAAATATGTATTGCCTTCTTCAATCTAAAATGTGGATAACCACCCTTCGCCTGTTCCAGAGTCTGTAGCTGAAACTACCATTTTGGACAACGACCCTCAAGACATCGTTTAAGAAGACCAGCGTTTTGTCCCACCTCGCATATCACTTAGAATTATGGAATGAAATATGACTCAATAACTAGTTCGCTTGTTTTAACCTTGTTTATTAGTTTTATTTTGTTTACATTTGGTTTTCTTTCTTCACCACTGTTCTATGCCTCTTTTTTTTTTTAGTGATCAAGTTCGCAGAAAGATGGACGAAAGCTAAAAGCTGTGTATATATTTTTACAAATACATTTCGTCTTTCTAAGGATCCTTCTTTGTGTATGTGTACATGTATGTATGTATATATATATATATATATATATATATATATATATATATATATATATATATATATATATATATATATATTATATATATATATATATATATATATATATATATATATATATATATATATATATATATA
>NC_089799.1:27462113-27499613 GCF_040412425.1 Macrobrachium rosenbergii | reverse complement strand
CGTGAAAGACATACAAACACAGACAAAACAAATGAAATTTTCGTTTTTAGTCCACCTTTTCTTCAGTAACGTTATGGGAGTCACCAGCAGCTTGGGTGGAAAGCTCCAACTTTTCTGCTGGTGACGTCATTGAACTCCTCCCACGGCAAACCCTCAGACTATGGTAGGCCGACAAATGCGAATTTCCTCATTAATTCGTTAGTTTCTTCTTCGTTTTTACCTTCGGGATTCGCTACAGCAACTGCTTCGTGACGTTACGGTGTAGTATTTCGATATAAAGCCGGTTTAAATGAGGTCTGGAATAATCAACAAATCACCCTGGACACTCCAGCGGTTGACAGTTGGAATTAATTATCATGCGAATTGGCAAAACAATTCACAGAATACAGAAGATGAGTTTCTTTTCACATTACTTGGTACCCGTTCCTGGAAGATAATGACTGAAAATTCTAGATTAAAACTTTACAGGAACGTAGAACATTACATTTGGAAATCTTTTCCGAAAGGCACTTGCAGAATTTATGTTAATGGAGGGTATATGTATATGGTGCCAATAAGGATTAAATTTAGAAATGGCAACTACTGCACTTCGAGAAGAGTCGAAGTGCTCGCAGCTTACACAACACGTCAATTTCATACCTTTTGCTGTTGAGATCATACATAGTAAGGCATTGTATTCCTGTCATTTAGGAAAATAAAATTATTGTTTATGGTTATATATTACAATGATATATACTCATTTCTATCTTTTATCAACCTGTATTTATTTAGAACAATAAATAACCAATTGCCTAACATTCCTCCAAGCAGGGAAAGATTTTGTTTGATTCATGATTACGTTATTACCAAAGGTACTAATTGACCAAGTTTATAGATGCCGTATGTTATGAATTGGAAAGTGAAGATTACTTTCATTAAAGTAAAGCATCTCATAAAAAGACACTATTGGCTTTGTATGATTTGGACTAATAACGACCAACAAATAGCATTGAAGGGTCTAACAGTGAAATGAATAATGACTATACATAATTTATCCATATTATGATTAGATAGTCTGAGATACTTCCCAGATTAAATACAGGAGCAAACTGTCACAGAACTGATGCTTACCTGTCCACACGTGCAATTACCTGTCAGTCGGTCGAAAATTATTTAGGTGACACCATCAGTTCATTGGTTCCGGTGAGTGGACTGTCTCCGCCCACAAACTGTTGTCTACATGTAAGTTTCAACAGCAGTTTCAATGAACTGACAGGTAAACTTGATTGTAAATACACGGCCTAAGGCTGTTGAATTCTATGAGAGAGAGAGAGAGAGAGAGAGAGAGAGAGAGAGAGTTTATCGAATGACATTCAGAGTTTTTCCAGCCAGCGCTGGGTTAGTCAGCTAGTGTGTGTGTGTGTATATATATATATATATATATATATATATATATATATATATATATATATATATATATACATATATATATATATATATATATATATATATATATACACACACACACATCAATATATATACATCAATAACCCATCTGCCCTATCAACCTTATGAGATTTGATTTCAAGCCCCAAGAAATGTGGTCTGTTTAGTTTTGCTTGGTGATATATTTCTTTGGGCTTTCTGCCTAAGTTAATATTACGGTAAGGTACTAATTTTGGGGTTATTCTGAAGTTGAACCATTGCAATTTACTGTAGTATTTCATAAAAAAAATAAAATTATAATACCTAATGATGAAGTGAATTTTGCCAATGACAAAGATTTCTGCAGAATATAACTTACATTCGCTAAAAGTGAAGCAATACATATATGAATTTTCTTTAAATGGTGTACATATGCAATAAATTGCCTTACAAACATTAATTCTAGCCACAGCACTGCACAGCGAAAGGTAATATACACAAAAATTACAAAATTCTTCGACTGCATTACCACTGTTATATTTTATTTTCTTTTCTTTGTCATAACAAACTTACATTTCAGAGTGGATACTGATTTCTCTGTCATTTTAAGTCGGAATAGCATTACGTTATCACGGTAATTTCAAAAATTAAAACAATATCAAATCACAACAATTCTAGATTACCATAAAAAAATATTAGTAAAAAATAAAGCAAGAAAAGATATGTGAACTTTTGTCTAAAGTAAAAGAAATATATGAACTTTTGTATAAAGTAATGAATATTATATAAAATTCTGCATCATACAAAACTTGAAAAATACCTACATATAGCCTTTGATACTTATGGCAACTCTCGAGCAGTAGAGAACTAGAAAATCATTAAAAAAATCTAACAGATAGAAATGACATATGGTTTGCAATTAAGGTTGTTTCACGAACAAAAAAAATTCAAAATTACGAGAAAACACAGAAATTTTAATAAAGCATATCATTAAAACTTATATGTCTTCAAAATCACAAGACATCATACTTCATGGGTATTATACTGTAAAAAGTAAGGAAAATAAGGTAATCATTTTTATAATTTTCGAGGGTTAGGTCTAACAATGCGCGAGTTACAAAAACCTAACTGATGTGTAAGAGAGAGAGAGAGAGAGAGAGAGAGAGAGAGAGAGAGAGAGAGAGAGAGAGAGAGAGAGAGAGAGAGAGAGATAATTTGTTGCAAAATTTCAAGATATCATTCTGTAAATCTACTGTGCAACAAAGAATAAGGAAGAAATATACGGGATAAGAATTAATCTGATTGAAGCCTGGTATGCTCTTAATCACACTTCCATTTGACAGCTATTGCAAACAAGTAAAAATGCGCCAAAGTTTCTTTAGCGCAATCCAGATTTCTGTACAGCGTATAATCAAGTC
The DNA here is from genome assembly GCF_040412425.1 of Macrobrachium rosenbergii. Classification (NCBI taxonomy): domain Eukaryota; kingdom Metazoa; phylum Arthropoda; class Malacostraca; order Decapoda; family Palaemonidae; genus Macrobrachium; species Macrobrachium rosenbergii. Next base: position 27,496,791 of record NC_089799.1, on the reverse strand, counting down.
CACCGAAAATAGATCTATCTTTCGGTGGTCTCGGTATAATGCTGCATGAGCCACGGCCCATGATTCTTTAACCACGGCCCGGTGGTGGCCTGTCATATATCGTTGCCAGATGCACGATTATGGCTAACTTTAACCTTAAATAGAATAAACACTACTGAAACTAGCTGGTTGCAATTTCGTATGTCTGATGATTGGAGGGTAGATAATCAACATACCAATTTGCAGTCCTCGAGCCTCTGTAGCTTTTAAGATCTGAGGACGGACAGAAAAAGAGCGGAGAGAAAAAAGTGTGGACAGAATAAAGTGCGGACGGACAGACAAAGACGGCACAACATTTTTCTCTTACAGGAAACTAAAATTACTATCCACTTTACGGCACAGAATTTAGTATCGCTTTCAAGCTGAATAGTTTTACTTTCATAAGGTACATTGACAAAACCAAACAACAAAAAATACAAAGTCATAAGACCAAAGGAATTTGGCAAATAACAACAATATCTATACTGTGCCATAAAACCGAGTCATATGAATTGCACACATTCTCCCTTTCATGCTACTCAGTATCTTGTGACATCACCATAAAGATTCTTTTTACGACGCCGTAATGACTCCATTACAAAATATTATTCGGCGTGTTGAAGGTGTGCAGAAATTCCGAGGATGGAGTCCATATGATGTGTTAAGGTGTTAATCGGAATTTCGACCCTCATACAGAAAGCAAAAGAGTACTTTTACCTTAACTAATACTAAGGCCCTTCTATTCCAACGCCTGTTTCTAATTATTATTATTATTATCATTATTATTATTATTCAGAAGATAAACCCTATGTCATATGGAACGAGCCTACAAGGGCCACAGACTTGAAATTCAAAATTTCAAAGAATTTAGTGTTCATATGAAAGTAATTTCATACTCTTCCGTCTCTACTCACTCCAAATGCACTGTAAAAAAATTCAGTCAGGTTGCATCAACATTATTTTCTCTCAGTTACATTCAGCATTTACCTTTCACGTCCATACAGATTCACAGTGGCAATAACTTCTGGAATTTCTTACAACCAAAGGGATTTATACTTGATAAGTCCACCCTCCTTGACCAAAATATGAACAGATGCCTTTCTGGGATGAGCAGATAAGTCACTGTCAGCCTAATAAAAATTCCTTTCCCTTCCCCCACCCACCCCCCAAAAAAAGACAGGCTCGAATTTCATTGGCTGAGTAGTAAAGCCACTGCTAGCCTAGTACCATCCCAAAAAGTTACTTTCAAGGCATAACGAATTAGATAATAAAGGGTTATTTGTCCATTTTCATTTGCAATTAAAAAAGTATCATGTGTACAAATATTATGAATCATCATGCAAAAATTATATATATATATATATATATATATATATATATATATATATATATATATATATATATATATATATACACACACACACATATATATATATATATATATATATATATATATATATATATATATATATATATATATATATATATATAAAATAGTATATGTGCGTGTGTGTGTGTGTATGTATATATGTATACATATATATATATATATATATATATATATATATATATATATATATATATATATATATATATATATATATATATATATATATATATGCAATGATACACCTTCCTCATCACAAGTGATGGCTCTAGAGGGCGTTGATCTTACACCTGTCAGGCTGCACAGACTGCAACGCATCACAGCCAATTAATAAGAAAGTATGTAATTCTTTGCTTTGGTCAATTTAGGCATAATAGATTTTCCATGAAATTGCACTTCCTCAAACCCATCAACGCCATCTGGACTCGACCTCAGGCCTATTGCAGGTGAAACGAGGTATAAGCCCTCTATAATATGCTTATACAATCATCTCCTATTCTCTGAACCAACACCAATTCAGTCTGGACGTTACAACATTGGCCAAACTATGCGAAACATAGGAGATGAGGCACGAATCTATGCATGTATGATCATTAATGTTTACCACTCCTGAGAATATGCTTACATTCCATGAAACTGCAATTCAGGACTGAATATATCATGAAAATCATGGCGGTGTAACTCCTAAGAAAAGAGGCAGAATGGCCTCAGTAGTTACAATGAAAAATGAGAAGTTGCCAGAGTTCATTATAATTACCGACTTTTTCAGTAACAGTGCCGCTAAAATAGTCCAATATTTCTAGTGGTTATTATAATTTTAATGAAGACGATGACGATGTTACATTTATCATCATGTGAAGAAAACTGTCAAAATAATCACAAATAGCGACTGAAAACTGCAATACTTCACCACGAATCTGATTAAAAGTAAGGTGGCTGATAACAAGGATAATGATGGTGGTTGTTGTCTTCGATTTTATAAATAAAAATACTCTAAGATGCCAATGACGACTCTGTACACTAACCACGTTCCTTTGCAGAAGCAGCGGATATTAGGATTATAGTTGGGATGACACTGAGAATGGGAATAATGACAGAATCATAATACCATCATACAACACACTAAAAAATTACGACGTATGTTTTCCAGGTTTTCATGTGTTACAATGGTACTCATGATAAAGACGCAGAGATGACGATAATGTATTTATCATTATCAACAAAACGTATAATAATTTGAAAATCCATGATGTAAATGAAATTTTCATTTTGGCTTTTGAGAAGATATATCCCAGTTTACTTAACTTAAAAGTAACTTACACATTTCTTTCTTAGATGTCCTAAAAACTTTTGGAATACAGAATGTTTTTTGGAGACATTACCCTTCCCCTTTCCACAAAGGTACTGCTTAATGAACTTGGAATAACGGATAATCCATTTGCACAAATATACCGTGGGAGTCAGTCCATTAAAGGATTTATTTTTATCATACTCCAGCACAATGCTTCTTAATCCTGCTTCTGCACTGATACTCTTCTCATCTAAGACAAGGTATTTACAAAAATATTTATTTCCAAAAATTGTGGAGATTCCATGCAACACGACACCTTCGACTAATCTTCAGTAATAGCCCTGCTGTATTCTCTGATCCTAGTCTTCTAATCCTTTCCCTTTTACCCGAAGAAAGACTTTTTTCTTTTTCTTATTTTTACAAGGCATAATGTATATTCCAGAAAGACATTTTTCATTTAGAGAGGGAAATTCCACTTTATTCACAAAGCTGTCTCCTATACATATTATGAAAGCTGAAAGCAAACTTATTTGCGACATAATTACAAATGTTCCTAGATTTTCCAGCTCTAAAAGAGTCAACATTTACTAACTGGATCCTCTGTTAAGTCAAAAGATTTCTCTCCATGATAACAATATACAGTAAGCCCTCGTTTATCGGGATTAATGCATTAAAGGCCCTGCTGGATATTGGAAACCGCAGAATATCGTGGAAATACACTTTAAACTGACTACTTCGTACTCCTAGTTCCCCTACCTGTCGATAACGCAGTGCTTATACAATAAGTATGCTTATGAACACCAAACTCCGCACTTTACAGTCAAGATTGGATGTTACACCATGAGTTCCTACCTTTTCCCCAATTTGTAAAAAGATATGATTGCACTATATGCTTGTACACAATACAGCAAATGATAGGTACTGTGCATACAGTACACTACCATACTGTACAGTAGTTAAGTTAATTAAAACATTAAGTGTGTAACTTTTTTCCTATTTTATCTCTTAGAAATACAATGAATATGTTCCAACTAAAAAATGAAGAAGGGAATTTTTTTTCTCTGCCTTACTCAACACACAATACAGTATGTACTGTATGTATGGTAATCTTTCAATCTGTACAATATTTGAGCAAACCATTGGGTTAATCACATCTTTGTCTGTATTGTCTCTTAGAAATAAAATAACATCTACACAAAATATAAAATAAAAACAAAACCGTCTCTCTCTCGCTTACCTGTGTGCAATGCCAAAGCTGTGTAGTTGGACTGGACACTTAAAAATTTGTGAGGAGGGTTTACAAGTCCTCTTCCCCCTTCCCCTCATCAACGCCACTGCACTTTCAAGGTAGTTCTTCATCAAGGTCAAGTCGTGGCGGACTGGTAGGAAGAGGCATTGAAGTGCATAAGGGGTCTCCAAGAGGCAGCAGAGACAACTCAGATTCCTGGCTGGAAGAACCTGGCACATCAACAAAGAGTGCCGAATTGTTCAACCGTGTTTCCAAGCTGAATGACCGAGTTACTGAAGAAGTGGATGGCGGTGGGTTCGGGAACATGGGGGTTGGCAGTCTGAAGTTGACAAACGTACCCGTATAATACCACCAGCTGCCACATTCTTGAGCTCTTTCACCAAACTATAAGGTCCTTAGGTTATATACAGATATGGTTGTGTTGGGGCTCTCCATCATGTCAATAAACAGATCCAAGACCTTGTATTTTGGGGTTGGGTGTGATGCAGACTCGTCGTCTGTGCCATCGTCTTCAGGGGCTTGTTCCTCCATCTCACCAGCATCAAGGGCCTTACTCCTTGAGGCATTCTTCCAAAAATCCGTTCCATACTTCAGCTTTTCCTTTGTGCCCTTGATATCTTGCAAGGTAGACTGCGCAATAGCATATTCGGCCAAGATACAAGGCATTGACCAGCCAGCATCGATTCCCTTGAAGGGTCAGCACCTTCCTGGCCCTCTTATGAAGCGTTGGGGCCATACACAGCAGACAAAGCACTACACAGCAAAAATACCACCTGTAGTGCTGCAGGAACCACGACAAATAAATATGAATGAGCGTATTATGGAACAGTGTACGGAAATTAAACATCACCTGATAATGTTTTTTTTTTTTTAATTGTGGAGGGAGCACTTGAATGTTACCAAAGACCAATATTATGGAAGGTCTTGCATCACTTAGGCATTCCTGATAAACACACAAACCTAACTGAATTTATTCATGAACGAATTAGATGAAAAGTTAATGTTGATGGTGTTTTGTTAAGTGAATTTGCAGTTAACAGTGGAATCCTAAAAGGGAATATTATTTCACCTTTGCAGTTTGTCCATCTCACAGATTTTATAATAAAAAAGTTGTCGGGGATGAAGGAAAAGGTTTGGTGTAGGGTAACGAAGGAAAATTAACAGTCTCTGAATATGGAGATGACGCTAATTTAATCAGCTCAGCAGCACACAAAATTTGCAAAGCTTTCTTAATAGAATGCCTATCAAGAGACTGAACTCAAAATAACTCTCTATAAAACAGAAGTAATGAGGCTACAGTACGCACACAGGACAAAATAACATCAGATGGAGTAAGGCTTAATGAGGTTGAATGTTTCAAACATTCCGAAACATTGAGTTTGAATTTAGTTAAATCTGGTAATCAAACGGACTGAAACTTCACACGAAAATAAGATAACTATAAATCTAGAATATTGTGATGCAAATGACACTATATCCACAAGATTTTATCGATTATCAAAGAAATTTCTTGAAGATATGAGGAGTCTGATAACAGCAAAGAGTCACAAATGATATCATAAGGAAAATTAAAATATTACACATGTAGATGTGATAATGAAACCGATGAAGATAGCTTGGACATGTCCTTCCCATAACCCCTGCGACAATAGTAAGCCTAGGTGTCAGCTTGGCTACTGTGAGTACCACAGAAGTTGTTATACACAAAGTTGGTAGACCCAGAAGTACTTGAATGAGAACTGAGACAAGAGGCTGAAGATATTTGGAAATTTGTGGAAGATAAAGAACAGATAGAAATGAATGGTAGAATTTCACAAAGACCTTTTGCTTCGCGGAGATGGAGGCAATTATATGTATGATTTATATATCTTTCTATCTACTATCTATATATCCATATAATATATATATATATATATATATATATATATATATATATATATATATATATATATATATATATATATATATATATATATATATATATAACATAAATGGAGAAAATGAGCGCGTTCCCTTGCCACAGAAGTTAAGTAATTAAGAGCTCGAGCGACAAGGGAAAGAAATGACAAAACGAACGACTTTCCGGATAACGATCTTTCTCAGGGCGTTTGTGTGGGGATGGAAACTCTTGGCACCATTTCCCGTTAGCAACACCCAAGTATCTTGCACAGAAAAGAAAGCAACTTGCAATGACATGATAAGTGTTTCCGTCTTCTATAATAAAGTAGTTTTGAGCTCTTCGTTGGTCGAGTCGGTAGAGCTGTGGACTGGAACTCGCCAGGCCCGAGTTCGATTCTCCGACCGGCCAATGAAGAATTAGAGGAATTTATTTCTGGTTATAGAAATTCATATCTCGCTATTATGTGGTTCGGATTCCATAATAAGCTGTAGGTCCCGTTGCTAAGTAACCAATTGGTTCTTAGCCACGTAAAATAAGTCTAATCCTTCGGGCCAGCCCTAGGAGAGCTGTTAATCAGCTCAGTGGTCTGGTAAAACTAAGGTACACTCAACTTAATAAAGTAGTTTCCAAAACTTCTGATTTTTCCGACTAGTGACTAGTTCCTATACGTATATTTTCATTATTTCCAAGATGTTGCACAATTTAACCGTCTTTCCACGTTTAATGAAAAAATAGTATTGTTCATATATGTGTATATATATATATATATATATATATATATATATATATATATATATATATATATATATATATATATATATGAAAATACATAAAAAATTATAACAACAGAAGTAAAATATGGTTTTTACGCACTAACGGAAGAGAAATTAGAACTAGCGCTGTCTACAGGCAACACGTTTGTGGCATATTTAGAATTAAGAAAAATGTGCATGACTGAAAATATACTTTACTTGCCTTATTCTGTTTCAATTAAGTGAAATAAGTAGCTCACATAAATGTACAAGGTGAGGGAGGATAAAGGGTGTTTTAAACAACATTAAAAACTGATAAAAGTACAACCAAACAAAAGTTACTTATTGTAAAAACATCATTATTAATAATTACTGTAATAATAATCATTAAAATTAAAATCCTTCTATACAAAATGCAGTGTATCCAAATATATTTTTCTAGTGTATATCACCAAGAAAATTATGCACCCATCTTTTACTAACCGAGTTAGAGCTTATAATATTTTTCTTTGATCCCTCTAGGTAATGTCGTTTTCACGCTAGGATAATAATTTTCTTGGTACTGTAAATCAGAGATATTTTAATTCACTCTAGTATGACTGAAAAGAAAACAAAATTAACTAAAGGCTAAATGACGAGACAGAATAAGAGAAGAAAAATTAATTACATGTTTCACTATGAAAAAAGCACTTATTTTAAATAGAGCAATAGATATGCAATTTATTTTAGCAAAAGGCAAAACTAAGAAAAATTGCCTTACCGCAAAGCAAGACTATAAAAAATTGCCTTTCCAAAAACATACACTTAAAATCTATTTGTCCTCGGTATTGAGGACAAAAAATCCAGTACTTGCTTATCAGTGCATCCCTTCATCAGTCTGTATAGGTACTTTTCATGCTGGATAAATTACTCTGGTGACTTTTTCAAGCAGAATGCCTGTAATTTGTTGCACCATAATCAAAAAATGGAAAATAAAAAATAATAGATCAAAAAGACAAGTTGGCGTTGCCTAAAACCTATAATATCTATACTTTGCCAAAATAAAAATGTTCGCCACTAGTAATGTTATAGAGATATATGTCTTCCACATTGCAAAAATAGAAAAACTGCCTTTAAAATGATACCTCCTCATAATTCATGCAAGCAGTGTAAATTAAAGTATATTACTAGAATTTCTTACATTATGTCTATGAAAATAATACAGATATTCTTTACCGTTACCGGAATTTTTGCATACAGTTATAAAGATCATGAAAAGACTGAACAGAAGTACATAATGTCTGCAACAAAAATCAATAACGAAATTTTTAACGCCCCGGGTACAACTATAATATTAATTTATACAAACCGTGACCTCGCATACAAAACACAATAACTAGGCACTATCAAAAAAATTTTCACTTATTTTCATCTTCACTAATTTTCCAATTTTTAGCACCGGGTTCCTATTAATTTCATGCGATATTAAGGACACCTTAAAACTACATTGCAATTTTTCATCAAAAATACGACTGTGATTAACGTTCAATGAACAATATTGCAACAGATTAAAATTCTCCGAGCTTCGTATACTGATGCAATTGATGATGCAATTTTCTAGAAGACCTATGCGGATTTGTTTGTTTAGTGTGTTACGAATGGATAAGTTATTCATCAAGTCTTACATTTACTGAAGCAAATATATATATGCAGGAGCTATGTTTATCTACAAAAAGCGGCTAATGAGGAAGTTTTACACAAAGGTGGTTCATACAGAAATCAATATTTTCAGTATGAATCAGCACGATCGTTGTCCTGCCTTTTATCGGTAGGGAAAAAGGTTTAATATATATAAATATATATTCATATATATTTAACCTTTCCCACACCGAGGAAAGGCAGGCAACTATCAGGCGAATTCATACTTGAGATGTAAAATCGTGTGACCCCACTGTGTGGACAATTCCCACAATATTAGCCAATTTTGGCAGATAAACATCTCTCCTGCACATAGAGTGTCTTCAGTAAAATGGGGGTGGCTCCCGAGAAGAGGCCAGACGAAAATAATTCCCATATCCCTGTATAAATCGAGATGAACACCTTACGCAAAAGACTTCCACAACAATTGCCGCTTCAAAACGAACACAGGCTCGTTAGCAGCGCATAGAATTAAGAACCACCTAATCCCCCCATCCCCACGCCTTAACCCCCCCTTCGTAAACTATCCTTCACCTGCATATTGCACACACACTCATCGCTTCCTGGAAAATGAAACCCTTCCTTTCCTGTGCCACTTCCACTTCATATATCTAGCGCTGTCACCTGCATTGCTAAAACTTCAACTTTTTTCTTTCATTCATCTTACAACAGCAACGCTTCACTTCCCAAAAGGAGACTTAAGTCGATATTCATTCATACACTACAGCCTTGGCTCATACAGACCAACTCTCCTCCCTAAATTTTGCACATGCCCTGCTACCTTCCCACCTTCAACAATACTCCGGCTCAATTCTTCTCGCATCCTACCATCATTTCATATAATTACTCCAAAATTTTATGCAAATTGACTGCATCCATTCCCCAATCATCCATATTAACATTCGCTGCTCCAAGATCTTTTCTCATGGAAAGGCAACGAAATTTGTTCACTAGTCTCTACAACAACTTCGCTTCCCCATCCCCCAATCAGCACTGTATCTTCTTTAATCAACCGTAGCCCTTTGTTGGCCGACTCGGTTGAGCTTCAGACTGTCATTCGATGGGCCGGAGTTCAATTCCCGCCGCAGGCTGAAGAAGAGTTAGAGGAATTTATTTCTGGTGATAGAAATTCATTTCTCGCTATAATGTGGTTCGGATTCCACAATAAGCTGTAGGTCCCGTTGCTAAGTAACCAACTGGTTCTTAGCCACGTAAAATAAGTCTAATCCTTCGGGCCAGCCCTAGGAGAGCTGCTAATCAGCTCAGTGGTCTGGTAAAACTAAGGTATACTTATTTATTTAATCAACCGTTCCACTTGATATCCGTGATCACTTTATTACGGAAATTTACACAAAATTTTGTGTTTTCTCACACTCTACTAAAAGTAAGGCGTATCCGTGCTTTCACGGAGTCTGTAAATGAGTGCGAAATACTAGGAGTGCGTAATAATTTGGGGGTGCGTAAAGAGACGGGGTAAAAGCAACGCAATTAAAAAGTCATTATCCTGCTGAGTTTAAAGGTTCAACAAGCGATATACAACGACACGACCATGAACGCAAAACATTAATTTCCTTTAAAACTGATGTTATTAGGTGACTAAATAGATTTAAATTGATTATTTATTAATTTATTTTAAAACACAATATTAAATTATTTCATTTGGAAATTCATAACAGTAATTTTAAAACATTCTAAACAATATACGAATTTTGCCAAACCATTTAAATATAGCTACATTTCGAAAGCCATTGCAAATATGTTAGTTTTAACTCCTCAAAAAGAATGGGGCATTTCCTTGTAGATCAGTTTAGTATTCTAGGATATTGGGATGCTACAAATGTAAATATACTGTATACAGTTCTTCCCGCTTACCGTTCAGGGTAAAAACACTCACTACCCATGACACGTAATCTGCAATATAACCTATTCGACTTATTTAGGGGGCATCATAAGCGCAACATGTGAAAGAGCTTGTGATATGTGGTAAATTTACGTCAAATATATCTTTGGAAATTGGTTTGTTAATTGGTAGTTACTGTTGGCTAAATATTGACTGCCAATACGCTTTACGCCCGCTTTGCTCAACAATTTTCACGCTTGCTGATTCCACTTCGTTTTTAAATAATAAATACTTTTATCCTTCTTAGTTTTGTGTAACGTTGTATTTTCTTGGATCACTTCATACTCCAGAACATTTACAGAAAATGGCATGGAAAATAAATGATAGATTCCGCAAAGCACTATAAAACATAGCATGTCTGATTTTTTCACCTGTCATACTAAATTCAAGTTTTTTTAATATCTATACGTCAATGTGATTATAAAACACATACTTTACTACTAGATTTGTGGAAATTTATAACACTCATATAACACAAGATACATGCATACGTACATACATACAAACGCACACACATATATATACATACACAGATACACACTACCTGACCAACATGGCGCTGCCTGGGAAAACTCTGAAAGACTCAGAAAAGTTTTCCTGCACCTCCTTTGAATTGTTTTGTCGTGTAAAGTATATGTAGTATCATTGAAAATGCTTTACTTTCCTGTGATTAATAATTCTGTCTTGAATTCATTGCTTTAAATATACATGATATATATATATATATATATATATATATATATATATATATATATATATATATATATATATATATATATATATATATATATATATATATGAGATTTATTATTAACACCATAGCTATTATTACCATTATTCTCATCAATAATCATTTCTACTTTTCACGGACTACCATCATTAATGCTACAGTTCTCCACTTTATGAGTTACTGTAAAAACAGGTGTATTATTATTATTGTTATGCAAGTAACTGTACAGTTTTCTTATAACTGTATTGAGTTGAAATCACTGATGATGATGATTATATTATTATTATTATTATTATTATTATTATTATTATTATTATTTCCTTCTTCCTCTTACTTCTCCCTCTCATAACCAACCTTCTTCCCTCCTCTCCTCCTTCCTCGTAGAACCAACCTTCTTCCTCCTCCTTCCTCTTATTATCATTTCCTTCTTCCTCCTCCTCCTTCCGCGCATAACCAACCTTCTTCCTCCTTCTTCCTCGCCAGTCGAACCTTCTTCGTTCTCCTCCTTCCCCATAAAACCAACCTTCTTCCTCCTTCTTCCAAGCAAATCCATCGTGAGTAAATCCATATGACAAAGGACCCTACCTTCCCGATTCCCTACCAAACCCGCCCCCACCAGAGGTGATCGTGAACACCAGGTAGGCAGGGAAGCGTTGCTGCTAAACCTCAAAACGAAGAAACGAACGAATTAATAAAGAAATTCACATTTGAACGTATGAAAAAGAGGAGAGACAGTACATCTTGCACGACGGGCTTAACCAGCAGCTACTCGTCTGGGCCTCGGTTACTACAAGAAGCGGATCTCTACTTAAAGAAATTATCGATATAGGTTTTCAATGTAGATTTTATCGAGGTAATAAACAATTATATCAATAAATACCATAGACTGATTTACGTAAATTCTAATACAAAATTTATGTTATTTACGTAAATTCTAATACAAAATTTATGTTATATGGGATTTATTGTTGCACATTAACCAGACAGCGCCTGGAAAAAAACCTGGAGCGGTCAGGTGAAAAATGACCATTAACCCATACAGAACCTGAAGGAAAACCTGACGGAATTGGTAAAACGAAAATTTCATTGGTGATGTCTGTGTTTGTATGTCTGCCACGGGGGTACGGGTTTGATTTTGAGTTATAAGCTTCCTGGGGTCAAATAGGGGCCACGTGCCAAATTTTTTCTGGGTCTGTCAAGCAGTTCGGATTTCTATAGCGCACTCGCATACAAACATTCACTTTTATTATATAAAACATAATATAATATAAGAATATATATATATATATATATATATATATATATATATATATATATATATATATATATATATATATATATATATATATATATATATATATATATATATATATATATAAATACAGATGAGAATGGCCACGAGGAATGTGGACAAACAGAGTGCAGAAATTTTCTGCCTTTTACTTTAATGTATTTTTTTAGCAAACAAATACAAAAAGTAAGACTAAGTTTTTCTAACAACCAAAAGAATAGTGGGATACATAACATTTTTGTTCGGTACAAAAGTCATTACATTTGGATTATCTCTTTCAGGTGAGGAATAATTGTCGAGGATTTACTCAGGTACTTTGGATAATACGAGGCAAATGGCATCAACAATGATTATTCACATTCTTTAAATTTCTCTTTTAAATCTCATTCGAAAATCTTGTGCTTACTTGGGTCAAATGTGTATAGACCTAAGATTACAGTAACATTTTTTTTAGGTTGGCTGATGAAGAGTTAGGGTTTTTGGTCTTTATATTCAGTGTTTTGCCTTGAGGATAAGATGAGATTTAGAAGATTACAGAGGTGCCTTGAAGTAGTTCTTCGAGTAAATCAGAATATACATACATACATATGTATAATATATACCGTATATGTGTGTATATATATATATATATATATATATATATATATATATATATATATATATATATATATATATATGTGTGTGTGTGTGTGTGTGTGTGTGTGCATCTATGTAAGTATTATTATATAAGGTTAATGAAGATTATTTCTAAAGTTTGTACATCTCGTGTGAGCGAAGTGTATAATTCACCCTAATGACAATGCACTCATATTTGTGAAGCGAAATAAAATTATTGGTAACAATCTGAGAAAACATTACAGCTAAGTATATTCGATATTTTACAATATTTCAAGTTCATAATAATGGCCGCGTACAAATGACAGAATTTGGAAAACATGCTGGGAAATAGGATTCCAAGTTCTCTCTCTCTCTCTCTCTCTCTCCATTTGCTTTTGTACTTTTTCCACTTTTGTCCCTTCCTTTTTGGTTTTCCGTTGATTACCTTTCTTCCCTCATGATCCAGTGTCTTCCTGTTTTGTCTCTTTTTTATAACGGCCTTTCTTTCAATTTTTCACGGATGTGGGGTGGGAGAGGGATGGGGAGGGATGGATGGTCAGAACTTGGCAAAAGCAGCTAAAGTTTGTGACAGTATCTCATCTCCCTCACGTGACACTGCGAGAACATTTTCCTTGTTCCCTTTCTTCGCCTTACTCCCACGGTCTCCTCCTCCTCCTCCTCCTCCTCCCCCTCCTCCTCCTCCTCCTCCTCCTCCTCTTCCTCTTGTTCTTTTCTGGATCACACGGTGAGGAAAGAAACTCAAACTTTTCGTCCTTTATCTCTGGAGCGACCTACTCTCATTTCAGAAGGGCCATTAGTCAACGGCTTTCTTCTCCCTGGTATTTGGCACGGCAACAAAGGCAGTCGTCGCAAAGCTGGTTAAAACATCATCAACGTCCTAGAGTAATATTATGCTTCGAAATTAACGTCTGCGCTCGCCAACAAAAAATTAACGTCTGCGCTCGCCAACGTTATAGAGAAAAAATGGCAATAATAAAAGCGACAAAATTACGAATGCCTGGGGTTGAACGTTATATAGAAATAAATAATTAATAATAAAATATTACACATATATATATATATATATATATATATATATATATATATATATATATATATATATATATATACATATATATAAACAACTAAAAAGAGTCTTGCTGAACTCGCAACCAATCTTGGAGACACGGTGTGAGAGCCAGTCACATTAATTCCCCAAAAGACTGACTGACCGACTCTAGACCTTGGACCGACTGATTGAGCCTAAGTGTTCATCGAAACCAAAAAAATATTGGATGAAATAAAAATAACGCCAGTTATACCAATAATTAAATTTCTCATACCATATATATTTTCATCGGTCTTATAAGGCAAGATATATAGACGGCTAAAACAGAAACAATTATATTAATTACAACAATTACGAAAAGTGTACCGAGACCTTTACAAAATTTATATTATGGTTATTTATTACAAGGAAATATATTAAAACATGCCATCAAAAAAAAAAAAAACACAATAGTCAGAATAACGTGAATGCATAAAACAATTGCAATTTTTTCAATCACTGTCGTACAGCAGCAACAATCCTTACAGAGGAATGCGTGAAAGCGCAAAAAACTAAAGATATACACATTACTAAAGCTGACAGATCTAATACATTGGTAATAATGGGTAACGGAAAGTCCTCTAAAACTAAGTATTAATAAAGTTACAATAAATTGATAAACCAAAATTTACTAAGATTAATGCTTTTCTACTCTCCTCATACGGACTTATGAAAACACAAGAACAAACATTCCTTTTAGGTTTATTACCATCTATATAGCAGAGCTTTCAACGTAGCTTGCCAAAGAATTATAACCTCTCTTGGATATGATTTCTAATTTTCTGTCAAATTCGTAGGAAAATGTCATCGAAGTAATATACCTGCTGATGAACTGTTGGAATATATGGCCGAGGTCTTGGAAGGGTATGAATTAACGTTATCCAATACAACAGTTACTGAACTTATGAGATAAGGGGAATATTTATATTTTATGCAAGTGTCTATAGACGAAAAAAAATATGAATGGTAATGCTGAAGCCCCTTTCACCTTTATTAAGCAACTCCTTTTTTTATTTAACTTTCTTTCTTAAACAAAATTTCTGCCCTAAATATTACCTGGCCCTATCTTACAAGCCAAACAAGTTAAGGATATTTTACGTGTTCTACTGGCATCTATAAATGGAGGAGAATTTCTGGAGAGGGTGAACTTCTCGGTGACATCTATCAATTATACGCTAAAAGAAGAGCAAGGGTCTTCTTCGCCATTTCCAGATGTATTGTATCTAGGGTTCAAATTGGGATTCTGTTTTTAGGTAAGAGATTATTCGCGGTTATAACTTATATGTTTTAATCTTACCATTCTAGGAATTCAGTGTTGTCTATGTAAAAGGCAAGTAAAGAAAGCTCTTAATACAGTATAATTTTCATTTTTACTCCAGGTGCTTCTCTCTCTCTCTCTCTCTCTCTCTCTCTCTCTCTCTCTCTCTCTCTCTCTCTCTCTATATATATATATATATATATATATATATATATATATATATATATATATATATATATATATATATATATATATATATATATATATATATATATATATATATATATATATATACTATATGTATATAATCTATTAAGAAGTAATGTAAACAAGATATCAGCCTTAACCACACTCATTCTTTACCCACGAGTAAACCTGTAGAAAACTTTCACACCATTAACGAATCCATACCTACACAGAATGTCTATCAGATTTGCGTCGAAATTCCCAGTACACATTACATTCCTGCCTTATCTTAAACACAATCTCTTATCCGATTTTTCATAAATATATCAATCTATTCACACGACCAGAATATCTCGAAAACCTCTGAGCATTCTCTTTACCTACAAAATTGTTTTTACCACTTTTGGATATCTCTGAGCGCCTGAAATTTTCAGTCCTTACCTCGCACATGACAAGTAAAAAACTCACCTCAACAGCTTCAGCTTTTTTTTTTTTTAATTTGCATTCAGTATCCACATGTTTTCCCAGTCTTTTGTGTATAACCTGGTACATATCCTTCCTTCTATTATTCTGTTCCTCACCTATTCTCTAATCTTACGATCTGCGTCCTCATCTACAACCACCGTGAATCAGTTGCATCACTATTCCGCTTTCCATATTCATTTTTCCATCTTCCAGGTTCGCTTTCGTCCAATTAGCCTTGCTTACACCTCTGTTTAATATCTCCAGTTGGTAATATATCATCTGCATACATCAGCTATTCAGCATTCCACCGGAGGGGCAATGCTCTGTTAATATTCTTCTCATGTACCCCAGCCTCTTCGACTTAAGGATAATCAGATTGCCGCAGTGAAACTGAACTGGAAGCAGAATCCTCTTTTCCACATTCAGTAGAGATATGACACTGCTCCAGGAAGACGAATAAGATTTGGAATGCCGTTTCAATGCGAGTAGAGAATATCAAGCTCATCAAAAGGTAAAAAGAGATTATGACCTTGATAAAAAGCTTTGATAAAACTTGCCTCACAACTTTTCTGCGAGTGGATGACACGAATATTCACTTGTTTCCACCAGCTGCGTGTTTTGGTGTGTAGTTTTAATTGGAAGAAATTTATTTAAGAAGGAATTACATATGTACAATTATCCTCCAATTCACAGAATGTCTCCACTTATGATGAAAATATACCTATGCTTCTTAGCGTGATTCGTCTCCCTTTGATGCCCTTCTTACAATTTTGTTATATATATATATATATATATATATATATATATATATATATATATATATATATATATATATATATATATATATATATATATATATATATATATATATATATATATAATATATATATATAAATTAGTTGTATTTTTGCAAAAATGTTCGAGGGTATAAATACTGCTTTACCAAACACAACTTAGAAACAATATAAATGTGACAAATCAAGAACCTTAAATGATATAAAATCCTCTGAAATTATGTCTTCCAGCAAAATCATAAGCTCGAAAGTAAACCATAAACTTTTAGCATGAAAAGTGAAAAAAAAAAATTAAAGAAATGAAAAAAACTGCACTAAAACCTGAAAAGATATCTCTACAGTGTGAAAGTTTGCCTTCAATATCAATACAGACTGAACCATAAAGAGTCATTTAGACATGCATTTCTAAAAGCGTTAGTTTATAAAAGGATTCCTAGATGTCACAACATGCTTAGTTTCTTTTTCACGTAGCGATGTCGACCAAGGTGGCAGATCAGTCATCAGCCAATGAATGTTCTATCATTGTCAAATGTGATGACGTTCGCATACCAAGGATAAGTTTAAAACAACATTAATGTCTGTCATAAACATTATCTCACTATTCTTGGAGACTTAAGGTCATTCTTTTACTATTTAGGACACTTCATGTTATACTGTATATGGATATTCACTACAAAATGGGCTCATGCCCGAAAGTGAAGTGAAGCTTCTTTTTGTCTCGGGAAATTCATAAGGTAAATTACAAACCCCTCATTTTATTTAACTGCCTTTTCACAGCTGCTTAGAAACGGCTATTTAAAAAATAACTGCTCAGTAACTTCAGCCGAGAGGTGTCCTAAATTTCCCGATTGCTGGTTTATACAATAGTCATTACCACTTCGAAATTACTAATAATGTAATTCTAAACATATAAAAAATGTTGTATAGGAATATTATTATTTCTTGGTAAGGTCTATGAAATCCTTCCTATGTCAGAACACGTCATAATTACTTGAACTTGGTCAACTCAAACCAACTAATGGAACGAATTCCTTTCTTTCTTGCCCAACACACATTTGACATGGTAATTCTCTGCCTATTAAGCATACTTTCAAAAATACCAGAAATAAAGCAAACTATACGACGATAACTAATTCAGAGCTACGTTAACAACTGGTAACACGTTCTACCCCAAAGACAAAAGTTGACTGATGATATAATTCGATCTTCTGTTCTTAGGTTTTATTTATATGGCTGTTCACACCAACAAAACACATACCAGTGTTTTGTACCAAACTTCTCTCTCTCTCTCTCTCTCCTCTTAGGCATTGTGGACCATTATTGTCACGTTAGGTAATGAGGCTTATTCGGCCAATCAATCAATCAATCAATCAATCTCTCTCTCTCTCTCTCTCTCTCTCTCTCTCAGGCTTTGGAACCATTATTGTCACGTTAGGTCATGATACTCAGTCAATCTCTCTCTCTCTCTCTCTCTCTCTCTCTCTCTCTCTCACCCACACAAGCATACACATGCAACAGTCCATCTACAAATGAAGAAGATACAAAGGTAATGACAAAAACGATAAACAACTGAATCAATGAGGTCCATGGAAGTGCGTTTACTATGTAAATTCATGCCAGCCATTGTGGTTTTATCGTGATATCAGTGCTGGTCGTTCTCGTGGCGGAGTTGAAACGACATTTCGACAGTTTGCTGCGTATTCCAGTATTATGTAACGCCATCCGACATGCGTTTTGTTTCATTAGAACTTCAACTACATGTTTTGCTTCAAAATGTTTCTTAACGGTTATAAAAGTCTTTCTAAATTAACAATAATTTTCAGTAATGTTCCACCTATTAGTGTGGATGGCAACTCTCAAGTGTGGAGGTTGAATACAGCAACTCCCATATGCGACGATGTGCTGCTGTAAGGGACTGTCTTAGTGGCAGATTTCAACACTAGAATTAACTGTTATTGGTACACATATTTACCGGCAACCCACTTTAATTCCCTGAAGTTTTGCATTCATACCCTTACATTTACCCAAATTTATACTGTACATTTATGGACGCTATAAAACAAAGTAAACTTCTTTACATAAAAAAAATGTAATTATCTCACACAAGTATTGATCATCTATATTTTCAGCCAATTAATTGTTAAATGATGAAGAGACCCATGAATAATCAATAAAAGGCGATCTTAACTATAACGATGCAAAATTTTTGACAAATAAGCAAAACTTTAGGACGTAATAAAACAAAAAATATGGATTTCTGTTAATCTTTTAAATCATCCCCGTCTTTTCAAGTCCTTCCAAAGGCAATGACGTTGGAATCCAGTTATGTCCTATAATATCTATCAAGAGCTTTGATGGATATTAAATCATGCAGAAGACATAATCTATAATATTTAACAACTCAAACACCCTCTTAACAACATCAAACTTCTCAGTCTAGTCGTGGAGTCATTGTTTACCAAAGTCCCAACTAATGAAATGATGTTGTTTTCAAGTCGGGAATCAAAATCATACGTAGATTATTTTCCCTTTGACCTTGATAAAACTATAAAATTAAGCTACAAGTAATTAATAACTTTTTTCTTATAATCAAAAGTTTGGCTGGAGTGTGGGCAGCCCGTACACATTCCTCAAAACATACTGTGGTTTGGATATGTTTATGTCTTATTCACGCTATAGGAGGATATATGGGGATGTAATAAAAATAGTTCAATGTTTTTTTTTTTTTAATGAATGAGCAATTTGGTCCTATAATATCAAATAAAATAGGTGAAAAGTGGTAAATTGGCCTTCCTGGACATTTAACGTAAGACTGAAACAAAATATTCTTTTACTGTATACAGGAAGCCAACTTTTGCCGTTTCTTAATTTTTTCTTATCTCACTAAAGACCATGGTTAGCTATTATGTTTCTCAAAGCGCTTTGATATGACCACGTACGTGTGTATCTGGAAGAAAAATGAGACAATAAATCGCCATCTACTCTGTTACTTTATCCACCAAAGATAAAAATATTCCAGAAAGGTCTCCCTAAAAAACTTAACAGACTTTAACAACAAAATAAAACTGTCGAAAACATCAAAAGATAACTGAACACCTCCAATAATCCGTTCATCTCTCAACATTCTAAAATCACAGTTGGTTCCGTAATCAAAGTACATTTAAACAGATATACATTTTCAACAAAAGAAGCTGATTCTGGTGTTGACAAAATATCACGCTTTTCGGGGAGCGGAAGGTCCATTTCACAAAGATGAGTGGAGCATGAAAGATCAATATGATATCGTCCTGAGAGTTCGAGCTTTGTCGTACATCTGCGAGACACTGGTCATGTCATACTTTGGAGCGAGGCCAAACTGCTTTTAATGAGTAGCTGTCCGTACAAAAGGGAGAATCTGGAATCTGTCATCATTAATCAAACTAAGAATATGAATCTCTGCGGCCACTGGATATCTGACTGCAGCGACGATATAATTTTAAGAGCTATTCTCACGCAAGTGTTTCAACGGGTCCAACCACCGTGCAAGCTAAATAAAACCAGCTCAGAAAGAGGTCTTGGATCCCTCCATTACACGACAAGAAAATTAATAGTTATCTCTAAACCTGCCAACATCCTCTCCACAATTATCAGTGATATGAGGTGTTCTCTGGGTAGGCTGTGGGAAAACCGTTAGGCCCTCCCGGAAAAATGCTTAGTATACTGAATTGGCGACCACTGACACACCTCGAAAGCTACAGCACTGGGGATTTTGCCCACCTGTCAGATTTTGACAAATGTTACAAGGGCATCCGTTCCCTTCACAAGGTCACTTCATTCCTGAAACAGTAGACTAGCCATCCAGCACATAAGAGGCTAAGTGAAGAGTGGGATATGGCAAATAAGGTTCAGGGTTTAACTTCTCCGATATTGGAGGTTGTCTGGGAACGAGTGTAAGTGTGGAACAAGCTATCTATAAGTGTAATTATCAGTATACTGGAGAATAAGAATAAAATCACACATCTGCCTCTGGCCAGGCTTAGGATTCTGAAAGCAAGGTCTCCCACAGTCATATATGTTCAAGAAGAGAAAGTTGAAAGGCGATGAAGGGAGTATGGTTAACGGATTAAGGAGGGCCTATATTCCTTTTGCCCTTCCTTGTCAGGCAGTGCCCAAAATGCACTGTTGTATTTTCCAGCTTTAAAAGAAGCATTTGATGGCTGAGATTCTTGGGAAAATATAATAACACACACACACACACACACACACACACACACATATATATATATATATATATATATATATATATATATATATATATATATATATATATATATATATATATATATATATATATATATATATATATATCCCCAAAAATCCCAGCCATCAAATGCTTCATTTAAAGCTGGAAAATACAAAAGTGCATTTTGGGCACTGCCTGACAAGGAAGGGCAACAGGAATATAGGCCCCTCCCTTAATCCGTTAACCACACTCCCTTAATCACCTTTCAACTTTCTCTTCTTGAACATATGACTGTAGGAGACCTTGCTTTCAGAATCCTAAGCCTGGCCGGAGGCAGATTAAGAGAGGACAGCTGGCAGGAACACCTGGACTGAGTCATAGATGACACCAACCCAAATCTACCTGGGGATAACCTCCTGACCGAAGTCATATAAGGGTCTCAAAGAAGGAACATAGAGCCATGCCCTACCACGTGGTCCTATCTTGTAGGGACCTTTAGTCTTCTTACCAATGAAGCCCTTAGCCCTTCCTCTGCCGCCATTACCCTCGCTGAAGCCACCTCTTCTACAAGTTAAAGTGATCTATTGTAAAGGTTCTTCCAGTCAGTCACACTGTTTTAATTCTCTTACTAAACTTCCTATTTCCATTTCAAAGTGTCAGTATTTCCATATCAATCTTGCCTTGTTAGGGCAGTGTCACGTAAATGCCTGTTTAAATAATTACATAAAATCATGTGTTCAAGGCTTCTTGGCACCCTCTGTGCTTGCCTTGTCCTATGTACATTTTATTGCATCTTTACTGGCTTTTAATTCGTGAATCTCTCCATTTACACAGGGTTTGTTAGCCGTGGAAATCTCTCTTGACTGTGCCTTGTGTCAGCATCATCGCACCGACGGACATACTTTCAAGTTTTCCCAGGTATAATTAACCTCTCAGGTCTTGCCTGCCTGATTAGTCCATTTCATCTTCTGAGATTTCATTTCATGTAAACACATGTAATTTAAACTTACCCTAACGTGTTTACTTACAAATACCTTGTATTTGTAAGTAAATTCCCCCTTTTTCCTTGTTTTTTACGGTTTCATGAATCAACAGCAGTCAGATTTTATACAAAAACAGAGGAAAGTAACGAAATCATTCATTTAGAGTCTATAACTGGCTCATGGTAAGCATTTCCCCAGGTAAAATCGTGTATGTATATATATATATATATATATATATATATATATATATATATATATATATATATGTGTGTGTGTGTGTGTGTATGTGTGTTCGTGTGTGTGTGTGTTCATGACAGATATGTTTGTGATAGGATAGTAGAATATTTGTTCTGAGGAACGTAGACTTGATGGGGTGTGAGCTGACACTTGTTCACAATCAGACACATTCAGACTGTGACTTTACGAAGTTCCCGTTGGATACCGAGAGGCCTCTACAAAGACTCTTACGGCAGCCTATTGTACAAGCTGCCAGACCTCCACCCTGTGTGGCAGCACTACTGAGTCGTTTCTGCTGCAAGGATCCCGACTCTTCGACGCCTCATGCAGGAGGATATACAACTCAAGCACATTAATTTTCATGCGCCATCTTCACGGGGAGCACGGTGTTGTATCAGCAGCCGGAAAGTATGCAGACTGATGTGAACCATACATTATAAGCCTTCAATCTTTTCGGGAGAATCTATGGACGTTTGGGTGGCAATGGGAGTGGTTTCTACAGTCGCTGTCATCCAAGAGAGGCATTCAGTTCGTCATGAGGACCATTATGCAGTACATGCATAATTAGTGCAGGCCTGTTCAGTTGCGTGCCATACTGGAGATTACAAGTGACCAGCAACACAATGTGACAGAAAATGTGATCTACATTGATCTATTCATGGAATAGTTGATATGTGTTCCCAAGGTTTGATTCACAGCTGTTACAGTTATGATGGTAGCTGTGGTTTTTAGTTTACATGTGATGGACCTTGCTGCCCAAGAACAAGCAGCCTTAGTATTGGTGTATTTTTTTTATGATTTGTGAGCCGGCCCGAGCGTAGAAATGTCCCTACCATATTTGGCAGCAGAGTGAACTTATTTTATATTATGTTTATAATTGTGCTAGGGCGAGGACGCCAGGAGTAGGGGGCCGAGCTGCTAATAAATTATATATACAGTATGATGTAGATATTTCTTTATTCAGCAGCTCTGCAGGTGGATATATCATTGGTTCAGCAATCTTGCTAATGAAATGGATATGGACACAGCGAGTGCTTGGTTTCGTTTACATTTTGAAAACTGAGATTTATCATTTTTGTGAACATTAACCTTGTCCGAAGCAGGGCTTCAAAACATGATCAGGGCATGGGAACTCTGATTGCCATGTGATGTGACATTCCAATACAGTTTTGAGCAAGTGTCAAAGCATGCCGTCCGTTGACCCGTGTTGCATTGGGGTAGAGGAATCTTCCGATATGTCGTCATGGATCTTTCCCAGGCGAAGTGTAAATGTGCCCGGGAGTAAGTGCATTCGTGAGTTGGTCATGATGAAATTTGCTGGAGAGAAAGTATGTGAAAATCAGGCATTGGGGTTTGAACTGTTGTAGCGCTCAATTTGAGCAATGCATCTTATTTTCTTTGGAGATGGATCCTCGGGTTTGCTGAAGTGAGTATTGAGCTTTTATAAGATTGTTCTTTTTATTTTACATGTCCAAGTGAAATTATGTTTCCTTTTGCTACCCGATTTAACATTTTTTTGTGCTCATTTATTTTTATGTGATTCCTTTTATTACCAGTTTACTCATCTCATTTCAATGAACTTTTCTAGTTATTTATGGGATGTTTATTCCTTCGCAGTGACGAGTCTGTGTGAACTCATGTCTATGGGCACAGTGCCCTGGGTTGAAGAGCATGAGAGAATGGAGTGCTGGTCATGTCGACTAAAGACTCATTTTAACTATGTTTTGAATTGACTTGTTCAGTGGTGATATGGTGTGGGGGAATTTGGACTTATGATTTTAGTTTAGCCCTTGTAAGGTATGTGAAGATCCCATTTTCTATGTTAAGGTTTTGAATTTGGAAGTCAGAGTGCGACTTATTCATTTAATCAATTAGTGCTTTGTTAGATTTTCAAAAGAAAGTCTATTTTCGTTACTCGAGAGTTAATTATGACGTCCAATACGGAGAGAGAGAGAGAGAGAGATGCTCCGCTTGGCTTGGAGAAGTGTTGGTCAACGCTACCAAGGTTTTCTTTTGTGTCCTCTTCAAGGTAAGTTGAAACATACCACCCTCTCCTAGGAGGTAACATACATACATACATACACACACATACATACACACACACACACACACACACACACACACACACACATATATATATATATATATATATATATATATATATATATATATATATATATATATAGTTATATATATATATAAAATACATATAAATTATTTTTAAGTTTGCATAAAAGCCTAATGTACATTGTAAATTATTTTTATATAGTAATTTTACCAATGTAATATATATATATATATATATATATATATATATATATATATATATATATATTATGGGTAGGAAGCCAGTGTATATTATTTTTCGTGTGATGATCTAAGTATTAAAAGATTTTTATTGCTGTCAATTTAGGGGTAAATATTGGTAGTTAATTTACTACTGTTTAATAATTGGTAGTCATATCACCACGATTCACGAGGATTTATTATAATCACCATACTGTATTTGATGATTTATGATGTTTTAGTTCTTTTATGAATGTGCGTGTGTGTGTGTGCGCGTATGTGTGCTTATGTCCTTCTTAACTAAAGGTAATGCCCTTGATCAGAGCTATCAGCTTTGTCCTTTAACTGTTAAGCCAATTAGAGTGGCTTGTTAGCTAACCAGTACACTATTAATAACTGAGAGTGGGTGTCATCAAAGGAAATGGTGTGCGTACGTTTATCTATGTCGGCATCGGTGGCTTACAGGTTATAATGTATGAAATTGGAAGGCCTGTTGATGATTTATTTTAATTAGGCAATTTCTATCAAAATGCTCGTGGTTTAGGTATATCCAATTGTCTGCTTTCTGGATTGCCTAATTAACAATAGTAGTAATGGGTTTAAATATAGTGTGGGTAAAAAATACCAAAATTTCTGCCTGTGCCATTTTTATTCTGGCCAATGCAAAACCACAGTTAAATTACTTTTGAAATCCATGTTTTTAAGAGGTTTGCTTATATGTTTCCCTGGGTATATCATTGATGAAATATATATAATTAGGAATGCATGACAGAAACTGAAATATCCTGATTCTGTAAAAGATATTACATTTGAGCAGCAAAAAACACTTAATGACAACACAGTAACTTCCAGAAACTAGAATCTGCTGATACTACCATATAGTGATAATTTCAAAGATATTCCCCTTACCCCAAAGATCTAACAATTTAATGTAGCATTTACGAACAATACTACAATGATTACAAAGGATGTGTGTATATCAAATCCGTGTTAAGTCAAGTGACCACTAATATGCTGGTCAAACTGAAGAATTATTGGAGAAAGGCATAGAACAGCATACAACCTTTTGAATACCCCAGAATATAAGACTGATGTTTGGAGGTACATTAAAATCACAACTGGAAAAATTCTACTTTGAATTTTCCCCAGTCAAATTGCAATGACGGAAACCATCCAGTTGTAAATTTTACTTTGATATATAATCCTATTTAGGAAGGAATTATGTAAGTTCAAGCGTTAACCTTCAAAATGTTGATTCAAAGGGAACTGAGAATATTAAGGTATCTAAGACTAGAAACCTCTCGAAAGAGTAAGAAGTTTATAAACTTCACCGGGAGTTTTGATAAAAGTTCTCGCGCTATCAAGCCACCAGCTTCATAAACTTTATGATGGCTTCTAAATCTTATATTTCTTCGACAAGCAGCAGTTTGCGGAATCATCACAGAGATGGACCGATTAAAGTTACGGTTTATGAAAAGTACGTTTTTACTAATTAAGGACGCAAACCAGTAAGTATTTTTCTGTCTTCATATTTTTTGGAATGATCGAATCACGTGACTTGTCGAAGCTCAGGTAATCAATCCAAGAACTCAATATGATACCCAACTTCTTTATCTATTTGCTTAAAATATCTTGTCTACAAGTGGATTCGACTATATCCTGGTGCCCAACATAATAAAAACAACATACACTAAAGTACTGAATGAACACATGGAAATTAGAATCTGACAATAAGGAAAGTTTTTGCAATGTCTTGGGATCTTTCATTGTTACCATATGGATCAAAAAAAAAAAAAAAAATTCATATATACTTCCCCATCTCAGTGTCGTATTAAAGCTTGCCGATACAATCTCCAGCATGAGGGTATGAGAGCGCTTTTGCCTTCATACAGCGTGGAGGGACGAAATGGTATTACGCACATTTTTTTTCCTTACCTGCTTCCACTTAATGAGAAAATTCATTGGGCGTAAGAAACACCGCTTCACTGACTCTCGTTCTATTTTTGCAAACGCTGGGTTCTTCTGCGGCCAACCTGGGTGCCATGTGCATGCGGTCGTACAAGTAGGGGGAGTAGATAGCTTTACCGACTACAGAGAGAGAGAGAGAGAGAGAGAGAGAGAGAGAGAGAGAGAGAGAGAGAGAGGTTAAGAATTTCAAGAGGGAAATCAAGGGAAACTTATGAATAAAAGGCACAATGATTACTGTTCTCTTTAACTTCTCATATATTACCAACTTTCCCTTGTATATTATTTTGTAATAAATATAACCTAACAGACAGCATTTCTCTCTCTCTCTCTCTCTCTCTCTCTCTCTGACCTCGTGGCGTGATGGTAGATAAACTCGGCATACAAAATGAGCGAGCAGAGTTCGATTCTCGAACAGAACGGGTGGCGGGGGGAGAAAGAGGGACGAATGGGCGTGTTCGGTAAGATCCAGTGAGCTTCTGTCAGCCTAACCGGCGAATTAGTAACTAGTTGTTAGTCCACTATTGTGTGTCGGTTCTACGTTGGACCATCAGTGCTTTTAAGAAACTCGACAACTTAATCCTCACCTTATCGGGGTGAAATCATTCATTACATATTGATTTGAATTTCTCTGCCTTTCATTCTAGCATTATATTCTATACTGCTACAAATATATATATATATATATATATATATATATATATATATATATATATATATATATATATATATATATATATATATATATATATATATATACATACACACACACAAACCACACACCAAAACACGCAGCTGGTGGAAATAAATGAATATTCATGTCATCCACCCGCAAAGCAGTTGTGATGCAAGTTTCATCAAAGCTTTTTATAGAGTTCATAATCTCTTTTACCCCTTGATGAGCTTGATATTCTCGACTCGCAATGAAATGACATTCCTAATCTTATTCGTCCTCATGGAGCAGTGTCATAACACCAATGATTGTGGAAAAGAGGATTCAGCTTCCAGTTCAGCTTCACTGCGACAATATGATTATCCTTAAGTCGAAGGGACTAAGGGTACATGAGAAGGATATTAACAGAGCATTGCCCCTCCGGTGGAATGCTGAGCACCTGATGTATGCAGATGATATATTGCTAATTGGAGATATTGAACAGAGTTGGATGCGAGGTTAACTGGACGAAAGCGAACCTGGAAGATGGAGAAATGAATATGGACAGCGGAAGAATGATGCGACTGATTCATGTAATTGGTAGTTGATGATGACACAAAAAAGTTAAGTATACCTTAGTTTAACCAGACCACTGAGCTGATTAACAGCTCTCCTAGGGCTGGAACCGAAGGATTAGATTTATTTTACGTGGCTAAGAACCAACTGGTTACCTAGCAACGGAACCTACAGCTTATTGTGGAATCCGAACCACACTATACTGAGAAATGAATTTCTATCACCAGAAATAAATTCCTCTAATTCTTCATTGGCCGGCCGGAGAAAGATGACGCAGGTCGGACGAAGAGAGAATAGGTGTGGAACAGAGCAGTAAAAGCAAGAATGTGTATCAGGGTATATCTTAATGATTGGAAAAACATGTGGGTATTGAATGCAAAATTAAAGAAAGCTAAAGTCGTTGAGGCGAGTTTTTTGCTTATCATGTGGAAGGTAAGGAATGAAAATTTGAGAAACATGAGATATGCAGAAGTGGTAAAAACGTTAGTACAGGTAAAAAGAATACTCAGAGGGTTTTCAGATTGTCTGGTCATGTGGAGAGAAATGAGGATGACAGGTTAGTAAAAATTTTAAAACCTGGTAATGATAGACGTATAAAGAGGATAACATTGTGTATAACTTAACGCAGAAATATAGTGTGTAGTGGAAATTTCGAAGCGATTCCCGAAAGACTTTCTGTGTAGGTATGAAATCGCTAATGTTGTGAAAGTTTATGACATATATACATATATACATGTGTGTGTGTGGGTATATATATAATGGATTTATATATATATATATATATATATATATATATATATATATATATATATATATATGTGTGTATGTGTATATATATATATATATATATTATATATAGATAGATAGATAGATAGATAGATAGATAGATAGATACATGTGTATTAAAATTAGCGAATTCATACCTACACAGAGACTGACATTTCCCTACAAATTTGCCAGAAAAATAAAAATCACATCAAAGAGAGGTAACAGTTCTTTGACAAGATACATTGAAAGTTCCGCGATATAGCTCTCACAGAGCTGATAATATATCTAAAAGGAATGGTGGTTTTTGCGTTTTCATAAGTCCTTATGAGCAGAGTAGAGATGGATTAATCTTAGTAAATTTTGCATTATTAATTTATTGTAACTTTATTATTATTTTAATTTTGTTAATGAATAATTTATTTTCATTGCACGTTCTTTTATCCATAATGACAATTTTAATATATATAATATATATATATATATATATATATATATATATATATATATATATATATATATATATATATATATATATATAGAATCTACTGGTCATTTACCAGACACATATGTAATTCTAATAGCCACAATGCCCTCTTAACTTCTCGAATTCTTGCTTTTTGGATATGCTTGTATATACTGAAAATATCCAGACGGAAGAAAAATATATATATATATATATATATATATATATATATATATATATATATATATATATATATATATAAATATAATATAAATTTAAATTTTTTTAGCTTGAGCTCTATAAGGACTGTTGCTGCTAGGCGACAATAACAATGATTGTGAAAATTATCATTATTTTTATGCATTCACGTTATCCTAAATATTGTTATTACTGTTAATGCATGTCCAATAAATTTCCTTGCAATAAATATAAATTTTGAAAAGACCCCTTTACTCTCTCCCTAATTACGATCGTTTCTGGTCCTTGCCGTATATATTTCCATTCTTATGAGAAATATTGTAGTATAATTAACTCGTGTTACTGGCATTAATTTTTATCTATTCTAAGACTCAACCAGCCATTCTTCTCGGACATTATTTTGACTCTCTCACTCCGTGTCTCAAAGGTCTGTTGAAAGTTTCAACAACACCCTATTTATTTATTTATCAACATTTTATTCATTATGTTTTTTACCTATAACTCTACGCTCAGCTCCTTTGTTGTACTCAGTTTAGAGGCTGGGTCCAGGAGTTCGTAACTTTTACCGATGCTACCTTTTTTGTTTTTGTTTAGCACTGACGTTAATTTTGAAGTATAATATTACTCTACGGGGCTGATGATGGTTTAACTATCTTTGCGACGACTGCCTTTGTTGCCGTGCCAAATACCAGGGAAAAGAAAGCAGTTGACTAACGGCCCTTCTGAAATGAGAGTATGTCGCTCCAGAGATAAAGGACGAAAAGTTTGAGTTTCTTTCCTCGCCGTGTGATCCAGAAAAGAACAAGAGGAGGGGGTTAGGAGGAGGAGGAGGAGACCATGTAGGAGTAAGGCGAAGAAAAGAACAAGGAAAATGTTCTCGCAGTGTCACGTGAGGGAGATGAGATACTGTCACAAACTTTAGCTGCCTTTGCCAAGTTCTGACCATCCATCCATCCCTCCCCAACCACACCCCACCCGACCCCCTTCCACTAATTTCTTCCCCCAAGTGAAAAATTGAAAGAAAGGACGTTATAAAAAGGAGAGAAAACAGGAAGACACTGGATCATGGGAGAAGAAAGGTAATCAACGGAAAACCAAAAAGGAAGGGGACAAAAACTGAAAAAGTACAAAACGAAATGGAGAGAGAGAGAGAGAGAGAGAGAGAGAGAGAGAGAGAGAGAGAGAGAGAGAGAGAGAGAGAGAGAGAGAGAAAGATTTGATGTTTTCCAAATGGAGAGAGAGAGAGAGAGAGAGAGAGAGAGAGAGAGAGATTTGATTTATTTCGTCATTATTATGAACGAGAGATATTATAATGTAAAATTATTCGGCATTAGTATTTCCTCAGATTCTTACCAATAATTTTACATCGCTTAAAGTACATTTTTATTAGGGTGAATCATACATTTCGCTTACAAGAAATATTTGAAGCCCTTATATATACACACATACACACACACACACACACACACACACACACACACACACACACACACACATATATATATATATATATATATATATATATATATATATATATATATATATATATATATATATATATATATATATATATATATATATATATATATATATGTACTTCTAACGAAGTCAATCAAAGGGGCCCCAATCGTTTTTACAGCGTTGACATATCCCCGTTTCTCGAAGGTACTCGTGGATTGAGGATACCCTTTCCTCTTTTAGAAACGTTGTTATCATAAATGATGTGTGAGCATAAAATAAGTAAAATTTAAATATTACCTAACACCAGGTGACTCTCTCCCTCCAGTAAATCTAAGTTCATAATTTTGGACTATGTGTTTCACACTTCCAGTAATTATTAGGTTCGTTTGTCTTCTTTTAATAAGTAAAATTTTTCTTCCATTTCTTTGGTTTTTTCTTATATTTATGTATTGTCGAGGTTGCTTAACAACTGCACAAGTGTAATTTGAAGAATAATCTCTGTGCATTGGAAATGCTCTCTCTCTCAAAGCTTTTTTTTTTTTTTTAAAGAATCGAAAGGGAGTCTTCAATAGCCAGCCTTATTTGCACATTTGGCATCGCCGCTCTTTTACCCTCCCAAGACCCTCCTTGACCAAGAACGCTAGGAAGACTATAATTGAATACACCCAATTGATCTTCTAAATCCCCTCTTACCCTTAAGGCAAAACTCTGGAGGTTAAGATAAAAAGTCCTTGACTCTGAATCGATACACATAAAAATGTTAATTTGAGTCAGTTCTATACACATTTGACCCGAAGGTGCATAACATTTTAGAAGATATTAAACAGAAATTAAACAAATGTGAGTAATCCTGGGTAATGGCATTGGCCACTCCTTGTTTTACCCAAAGTACCGGAGTTAATCCTCGACAGTTGTTCCTCACCTGAAAGAGATAATCTAAATGCGATGACCTTTGTACGGATTAAAAAGGTTATATTCCGCACTAATCTTTTGGTTGTATGAAAAACATAGTCTCACTATTCAACTTTTGTTTCATTGCATTTAGATTGCTTGAAAATGCATTAAGGTAAACAGCGAAAAATTTTGCACTCTCCTCTTTCAGTTTCCTCGTGGGCATTCTCGTGTATGTTTGTGTGTGTATGTATGTGTGTAATGTATGTGTGTGTGTATGTATGTGTTTTTGTATTCACATTGACGTAAAGATATTAAAAAACTTGAATTTATTTTGATAGTTGAAAATCAGACATGCTATGTTTCTTATTGTTCGGCGGTATCTATCATTTATTTTCCATTCCAACTTCTGTAGTATAAAGATATCAAGGAAAATACTGCACAACAAAAATAAGAAATAAGGATAAAAGTATTTATTATCTAAAACGAAGCATGAAAATTGTTGAGCAAAACGTGTGTAAAGCGTACAGGCAGTCAATTTTTAGCCGACAGTAACTACCAATTAACAAACCAATTTCCAAAGAAATATTTGACGTTAATTTACCACATATTACTAGCTCTTTCACATGTTGCACATTTGATACTACCTAAATAAGTCGAATAGGTTAAATTGCAGATTACGTGTCAAGGGTAGTTATTGTTTTTAGCCCTAACGGTAAGCAGGAAGAACTAATCTTTTGTTTTTATTCATATATTTACATATTTAGCATCCCAATATTCTAGAAAATACTAAACTGATCAATATGAAAATAATCTTTTCTTTTTGAGACGTGAAAACTAACGTATTTGTATGTAATGGCTTTCGAGCTGCAGCAATGGTAGCAATATCTAAATGATCTGGCAACAATCATATATTGTTCAGATGGTTTGGAAGCATTATGAGGAATATCCAAATGAAACATCCTAATAGTATTATTTGTACATTTGTTGTGCTTTAAAATAGATGAATTGATAATCTATTCAATTCTATTTAGTCACTTAATAACATCATTTTTAAAGGAAATTAATGTTTTGCGTTCATGGTCGTGTCGTTCTGTATCGCTTGTTGAACCTTTAAACTCAGCAGAATAATGACTTTTTAACTGCAATGCTTTTATCCCGTCTCTTTACGCACGCCCAATATTACGCACTCCTAATATTACGCACTCATTTACAGACTCCTTAAAAGCACGAATACGCTTACATTTAATAAAGTCAGAGAAGACACAAGTTTAGGTGCAAATTTTTGTGATAGGAAAAGGGATAATCAATGTCACATGGAATGACTAATTACAGATAATGCAGCACCAACTGGGGACAGTGAAGGGGAATGACTGTAAAAGCTAGTGAGAAAATACTGATCGGCTTTAAATCAGAAAAGATCTAGGGGCAGTGAATTTTCATAAGGATAACTTAAGTTTAACGTTAACTTGTACAAGAATTTTGGAGTAATCTCCTCCCCAAGACAGTGAAAAATCAATCACTCTGTATCACCTTAAGGTGGTGGACAACTGAAACTCAACAAATCTAACTTTAAATAATGGTAGGATAAGAAAAGAGAGGAGTCCAAGAATTGCTGAAGAAAGGAAGGCAGCGGGGCACATGCAAAATTTAGAGAGGAGAGTTGGTATGATCTATAGAAGCCAAGAGTTCCTTGTTGGACGGGTCGATAAAGTTCTCGGCTAGCACTTGCTGGGCCCGCGTTCGATTCTCCGACCGGCCAATGAAGTATTAGAGGAATTCATTTCTGGCGATAGAAATTCATCTTTCGGTATAATGTGGTTCGGATTCCACAATAAGCTGTAGGTACCGTTGCTAGGTAACCAATTGGTTCTTAGCCAGGTGAAATTAGTCTAATCCTTCGGGCCAGCCCTAGGAGAGCTGTTAATCAGCTCAGTGGTCTAGTTAAACGAAGGTGTACTTAGCTTATAGAAGCCAAGGCTGGAACCCACGAAGAAATGGTCAGCCAAGCTCCCTTTTTGGACGTGAAATGTGGTTGTTGAGAAAGAATGAAAGATACAAGTTGAAGTTGTAGCGATCAGGGGTGACAATGCTAGTTATATGTTATAGGAAGTGAAAAGGGTAAGAGAAAGGAAGGGGCTCACATTCCAGGAAGCGATGGAGTGGGCGTGCAAGATGCTGGTGAATGGAGGTGTACCAGGGGCTGGGGGAGGGAGGGGTAGGTGTTGCCCAATTCTATTCGCCGCTGACGAGGCCTCTGAGTGTTGTGAAGTACGGCAAATGTTGCGTAAGGTGGTTAATCCAGGTTCAGCAGTTAATGGATGGATAGAGAAATTATTATCGTCTTGTCTTTTCTCCGTCGCTACCCGCTTTTAGGAAAAAAATACACACACATATATATATATATATATATATATATATATATATATATATATATATATATATATATATATATATATATATATATATATATATACACATACACACACATATAAATAAATCCAAACCCTTTCCTCAACAGAGAAGGGGAAGGGCAACGGTTGTGCACAATCATACTTGAACGTCGAATCGTGTATGAACATTAGCCGCTTTTAGCAGAGAAACATAACTCTCGCACATATAGTTGTTACAGTAAACATGCAAATCGATAGGTAACTTATCCATTCGTAAGACATTAAACAAACAAATCCTAACAGGCCTTCCAGAGAAGTGAGGCATCATTTGTATCAATATACGAAGGTCAGAGAATTTTAATCTGTTGCAATATTGTTCATTGAACGCTAATCCCAGCAGTATTTTTAATGAAAAATGCAGTGTAGTTTTAAGGTGTCCTTAATATCGCAGAAATTAATAGCAACCGGTACAAAAAAATTTTTGGAAAATTGGTGGTGAACCATGGGAGTGAAAATTTATTTCTATTTATGGTCACAGTTTGCGTAAATTATTATTATTATTATTATTATTATTATTATTATTATTATTATTATTATTATTATTATTATTATTATTATAGTTGTCTCTGCGCCATTAAAAATTTTTTATGGTTTTAATAAATCTAGGCAAAAAATCCGGTAACGGTAAAAATATTTTTTTTTATTATTTTTGTAGCCATACTGTAGAAAATTATAGTGATATAATTTACTTTCCAATGCTGGCAAGGATTATGATGAACTGTGCCATTTAAAAGGCAGTTTGTCCCAGTTTTGCACTGTGGAAGATATACATCTTTGTAACTTGGCTTTTGGCAAACATCTTTATTATGGAAAAGTACAGATACAATTAGTTTTAGGAAACGCCAACTATAGATTTGTTTACCTTTAATCTGTTATTTCCATTTTTAACACAGTGCGTTAAATCATAGGCACTCTGCTTT
>NC_089799.1:27444613-27459613 GCF_040412425.1 Macrobrachium rosenbergii | reverse complement strand
TTAAAACTACACATAATGCAGTGAAATACGAGATAAAAAATGCAAGAAAATAAATAAATAAATAGATAAATAATTAAAAAAGGCAAAGGTTTTGTCGGACTTACTGTTAAGAGGTTTGGCTGTTAACTGATGGAGAACAGAATAGTCACAGACGATGTCAGAGAAAATAAAAAAGGGAGAGAGAGAGAGATGTGAGTAATAGGCAGTCCAGCAATATGTAATAGTGTGGAAGTAGTCTGGTTGTTTAAGGAAGGCGACAGTTTCTTGATGTAAAGAGATTCTAAAATCTGGAACGAAAGGCAATGGGTAGTTTGACAGAGTATTTTGAAATTATTGTACATAAGTCAGACTTACGTGAATTTGAATGGTTCCTTATGGCCGAAATTTCTTTTGATTTTAAAATGCACCCAGTGCGATAACTGACACCTCTATGGGAATCGATGCGGACTTTCAGTAAGCGTCGGGTAGATCCGACGTAATTTCCAAAATTACATTTCGGGCGAGTATATTCATAAACAACGAAAGAACGCATCAACTCCGGAAGGGTGTCTTTGAATTTAAAAAGTCTGCCTATTGTTAACGGGTTATTGAACACAAACTTGAAATTAACATATGGGGACAAGGTTCTTAACGCTATTGTCAGTTCACGTCTAAAGGCTGCATTTTTTACATAAGGCAATGAAAAATACATTAATTTCTTTGGAACTTGAGAACACAGTAAACTGGGCTGATAAATATTGTTTAAAAAGTTTTTAACAATTCTGTCACAGAGGTCAGAAGGATAATAGTTATTCTTAAAAAATGCTTTAAGAAGTGATTCTTCATTGTGAAAACTATTCCAGTCTGAAAACAGGGAATAGGCTCTGAATAAAAGGATCTTTACTGAATTCAGCTTAAATGTCAAAGAGCAGCTACTAAAAAAGTTAAGACCCAAACCATTGTACGCTTTTTCCTAAAAATACCTGTGAGAAATCTCCCTTTACAACGTGAAACATTTGTGTCTAAGCAAGGTAAATGATTATTTGATTCCATTTCCATCGTAAACCTAGCATCCTCATGAAAAGTGTTGACAAACTCTAAAAACATATTGCATGGGACTTTTCTTTAAACAATAAAAACGTGTCATCTGCAAATCTTCTATAAGAAATGGGCCGAAATAACTCTGGGCATTGTCTAAGAAACAGTGGCCTACATATCAGAGATACAGGCCATTCCATAAATTGGACCGGGGCGGAGCTGGTTTTCAAAAGTATCTGCCCGTACAAAAGAAAGATGCTGGAAGCTGCTATCATCAATCAAACCAACAATGTGAACTTGTCAGGAGGACATTGGAAAGCGGACGACATCGACGGGTTAATCCTCAGACCTCTTCTGAGGGTGTTCCAGGAAACACGACCACCAGACGCGTCGCCAAACGGGAGTTAATGAGGCCAAAAACCATTAGGGAAACGGTCACCAGCATACCATCGGAGACTTAATTTCACACCTACATATGCTTTGTTATATACCCTTGTAGCATTTCATCCGTCTATATTTTACCAGTGAACAGTGGCACAGAAGAAAGTGCTCGAAATATATGGTTGCAACGTTCAAATAGTGTTTTGTGGGCCTTTTTATCTATCTATCTATCTATCTATCTATATATATATATATATATATATATATATATATATATATATATATATATATATATATATATATATATATATATATATATATGTATGTATGTATATATATATATATATATATATATATATATATATATATATATATATATATATATATATATATATATATATATATATATATATTATACATGTGTGTGTGTATATATTATATATATATATATATATATATATATATATATATATATATATATATATATATATATATATATATATATATATATATATATATATATATATATATATATATATATATATATATACATATATATATATTACACACACACATATATATATATATATATATATATATATATATATATATATATATATATATATATATATATAACACACACACTACATAAAACTGCCTACATCGCCTCAGGATACAAAGGGTCTTTGTGAAATTCTACCTTTCAATTCTCTCTTTCTTTATCTTACGCAAATTTCCACCTATTTCCGGCCTCTTCTTTTGTTTCAATATTTTACACTGTGGTAGAGTACCGTACGTATAGTACCTACCGTACTGTGTGTTGGGTAAGAGAGAGAAAAAAGTTTTGCTTATTCATTTTATATTCAGTACAGATTCAATGTATTTCTAAGAGATAAAATAGAAAAAAAGTTACGAACTTAATGTTTCACTAACTACTGCAAAGTATGGTTGTGTACTCGACAGTACCTACCATGTCGTGCATTGTGCATAAGCATATAGTGTACTTATATCTTTAAAAAATTTGGGGAAAAGGTAGAAACTTATGGTTTAACATCCAATCTTAACTGTAAAGAGTGTTGTTTTATGTTTATAAGCATATATATTGTATACAGTACTGCGTTATTGACAAGGTAGGGGAAGTAAGAGCACTAAGCTGTCAGTTTAAAATGTATTTCCATGATATTCTGCAGTTTCCAATATCCAGTAGGGCCTTTGATGTATTAATCCCCATAAACGAGGAATGGCTGTATTTAGTTATGATGGAAAGTAATCCTTAAATTTACACAGGATCCAATTAGTGAAATGCTTTCAGTTGTTGATTTCGATAATCTACGAACATTTTTACAGATGCCGCAATTAAGAATGTTTGCATGCTAGACAGCTCTGTGAATAAAGCAGTTCTTCACTGGAAGGGCAGGTAGAGCTCTCGTTAGCACGCTGTTGGCCCAGCGTTCAGCTCTCCGACCGGCCAGTGAAGAATTAGAGGAATTTATTTCTGGTGATAGAAATTCATTTCTCGTCATAATGTGGTTCGGAGTACATAATAAGCTGTAGGTCCCGTTGCTAGGTAACAGTTGGTTCTTAGCCACGTAAAATAAATCTTATCCTTCGGGCCAGCCCTAGGAGAGCTGTTAATCAGCTCAGTGTCTGGTTAAACTAAGATATGCTTTTTTTGTGTGAATAAAGTGGTATTTCCCTCTCCAAATTAAAAATATTATTCTGAAATGTACATTATGCCCTGTAAAAATAAAAAAAAACCTACTTCTGGTAAAAGGGAAAAGATTTGAAAGACAGGATCAGGAAACACAGAAGAGGTTTTACTAAAGATTAGTTGGTGTCGTGTTGCATCGAATCGCCATTAATTTTTGGAAATAAATATTTTTGTAAACATCTTGTTGTAGATGACAAGAGTATCACTGCAGAAGCAGGATTAAGAAGCTTTGTGCAACAGTATAATAAAAATAAATCCTTTAATGGACAGACTCCCATAGTATATTTGTGCAAACGGATTATCAGTTATTCCAGGTTCATTAAGTAGTACCTTAGTGGAAAAGGTGAAGGGCAATGTCTCCAAAGAACATTTTGTATTTCGAAAGTTTTTAGGACATCGAAGACAATATTGTGTAAGTTTTATTTTTCCTTTTTATGTTAAGAACACAGGGAAATATCTTCTTAAAATCAAAATTAAAATTTCATTTACGAGATGGATATTTAAAATCATTATATATTGTGTTGATGATGATAAATACATTATCGACATCGTCGATAATGTATTTATCATCATTGGTGTCTTAATCATGAGTACTATTTTAACACGTGAAAACCTGAAAAATATACGAAGTAATTTTTTAGTATATTGTACTCATGATGAGCGCGATTTTTGCATCATTATCCCCATTCTCAGTGTCATCATATATATAATTATAGTCCGCTGCTTCAGCAAAGGGATGTGTGTAATGTTCAGAGTGAATACGGATATCTTAGATTATTTTTATTTATAAAAACGAAGGTGACACTGTCATCTTCATTATCTTCGTCAGCAGCATCGTTATTTGTGACTGTAATTGTCCCAGGACATTCAATTACCTAGCTACTAATGAGACTCCTGATGAAGTATTAAAATTTTTTGTCGTTATTGGTCACTATCTGAACAGTCTTCTTTGCATGACGATAAACACAGCATCATCATCATCGTCATCACTGAGGTTATAAAAATCACTAGAAATATTAGGGCATTTTAGCAGCGCATGTTACTGAAAAGGGTGGTAATTACAATCAACACTGGCAACTTCTCATTTTTAATTGAAACTACTGAGGCCATCCTGCCTCATTTCTTAGGAGTTACGCCTCCATGATTTTCAAGATATATGCAGCCATGAATTGCAGTTTCATGGAATGTAAGCAGATTCTCAGGAGTGGTAAACAGTAATGATCATACATTTATAGCTTCGTGTCTCCTCTCCTGCAGTTTGGATGATGAAGTCACATCGAGACTGAATTGGTGTTGGTTCAGAGAACAAGAGATGATTTTAGAAGCATATGAGGGATCATACCAGTGATCAGTCTCAGATGGTGGCAATGGGTTAAGGGAAGGAATTCGTTAGGTTTACTGGAAAATTTATTGTGCCTCAGTTGATCAAAACAGCAAACCATAGCCCTGATCACTAGGTAGCAGAGGAGGATAACAACTGTTGGGTCAACACCTAGAGCTCTAGAGCCATCACCTGAAAAGGGAAAGAATTTTATATATATATATATATATATATATATATATATATATATATATATATATATATATATAATATAATATATAATATATAATATATATATATATATATATATATATATATATATATATATATATATATATATAATCACATCTTTTCCGCTTCAAATGAAACTAGGTAAATTAATAATTCCAGTGAAAATAACTGAATTCACGATTCTAGTGAAAACTGGTAAATTCACGATTCCAGCTTAAATAGGTAAATTCATGATCCGAGTGAAAATATGTAAATTCATGATTCCAGTGAAAATAGTTAAATTCATAATTCCCGTGAAAACATTTAAATTCGCGATTCTAGCGAAAATAGGCAAATTCACGACCTGAGTGAAAATAGGTAAAGTCATAATTTCAGTGAAATAGGTAAGTTCACAATTCGAGAGAAAATAGGTAAATTCATGATCCGATTGAAAATTAGCAACTTCATGATTCCAGGGAAATAGGTAAATTCATAATTCAGGTGAAAATAGGTACATTCATGATTCCAGTGAAAATTGGTAAACTAATAATTCCACCGAAAATATGTAAATTCACGTTTCCAGTCAAAATAGATAAATTCATGATTCAGTTGAAAATAGGTAAATTCACGATTCAAGTGAAAATAGGTAAATTTGTGATTCCAACGACAACAGGTAAATTCACGATTCCAGTGAAAATAGGTAAATTTATGATTCCATTGAAAACAGGTAAATTCACGATTCCAGTGAAAATAGGTAAATTCACGGCTCCAGTGAAAATAGGTAAATTCACAATTCCAGTGAAAATAAGTAAATTCATGATTCCATTGAAAACAGTTATGACTTATTCCAGCAACCCCAATCAGAAATTTCTCATTCTACATAGATGCAAGATTAACTTTAAGAGGCTTTCAAATGTTGACAATGTTCAACGCGCACTTCTCTTCCTGTTAACAGCTTGTCCTCGTGGGGAGAAACTGTTAAATGTTTAATATTAAAATTATTGTGAACATAAGAGGTGAAGTGGTTCTGCCTAATTTTTATTCGTTCAACTGTATTTCATTTTATCTCTTTTCTACCCCTCTCTCAACTGGAAACTCACTTCCTATTACATCATTTAATAGACACAATGGAATACAAAATTTTGAGAGAGAGAGAGAGAGAGAGAGAGAGAGAGAGAGAGAGAGAGAGAGAGAGAGAGAGAGAGAGAGAGAGAGAGATTAGATGCATCAAGCATTTTTTTTTTCTTTAGGAAATGTTCAATCCATTTTCCAGAACGGATAAAGATAAAAGTTACATCATTTTTCAAGATATATATATAAAAAACAGTGAAGCTAATTATCTTGGAAATGGTGGTCATAGAAAAAGCACCCTCTTTTTTATGTACACGTAATTATCAAGTAAACTTATTAACATCGTAATTTTACAGGTTAATACTATAGAGAATTAATCTATCCAGTTAGGGTTTCGAAAGCTTGGCGACAAAATAGTCGATGTTACTTTTTCTTCATTTTACTTGAAATTGCCAAAAGTAAGAATAACTAATTACAAGAGCTGCTCCGGT
The DNA here is from genome assembly GCF_040412425.1 of Macrobrachium rosenbergii. Taxonomy (NCBI): domain Eukaryota; kingdom Metazoa; phylum Arthropoda; class Malacostraca; order Decapoda; family Palaemonidae; genus Macrobrachium; species Macrobrachium rosenbergii. The sequence continues at coordinate 27,453,411 of NC_089799.1, read as the reverse complement.
ATTAGCTCCTTCATTCTCCAATTATGCCTTTAGCTGAAATAAGGACACACAATTTTGATTTCTTGCATTGATATACAGACACTAATGTACCGACATAAGTTTTACATATTTTTCTTTAGGCGAGACATTAATATTGGAGTTTTTTGGTATAACCTACTTATAAGTCCATAAGGTCTTACGTAAACTAAAAATCCCTTTTTCACTCTCCATCAGAGCAGAGCTTAATAATCGTGAAATCAAATTACTGTTAACCAAGTCTGAGTTTTTCCAATTCTCTACTATTTTAATTAGACGAACAGTATACAATGTATACATTAAATAGAGGATGTAACATAAGTTAAATAGGATGTAAGCCCCTACGCCTCACAAATGGGAGGAAGCTAATGTAAGACAGAATTGCTGAAATACAGTGAGTAATCAATAACGCACCAGTATATAAAAAAATGATTACTTTAAGTATATGAAAAAAAACTGATACAATAAAAGAAATACGCTTCGCCCACAGCAAATCACATACGACAGAAGAGCAGGTGGTATATGATTACATCAAACCTTTCTGTCGAACACAGTGGCATTCTGGAAAATTAAACAGAAAAGTTAATACCCATCAGACAGCGGAGGATATTAAAAAACAGAGCACTGATTAATAACCATAGGGTAACAGCCCACTATGAATAGAATAACCTCCACTGATGCAAATATAATTAAGAGCCTACAATAGGAACCATCTTGCAGGAGAAAGCAATTAAAAGGTAATAAAGACTAAATTAGGGAATAATTAACGGACATCTTGAAGTCTAATAGAGCCTCAAATTAGACAGGCAATCAAAGACTACCTTCCAGCAAAAGGAGCTCAAGTGAACTACCATTCTCTTTCTCCCAAAGAAATAATAATACAAGGGATGGGTGACACTGTAAAATAAATAAAACAAAAAATACAATAAAAAAAAACGTCACTGAATTTCTATTTCCCTTAATGCCAAAGTAAGGCTGGGTAAGAACCTTCTAATTTACTGCTTGCATTACTGGTTTTCAGTTCCTCATTGGACGGGTGGTTACCGTCCTCGGCTAGCTCTCTGCTGGCCCAGCGTTCGATTCTCCGACCGGCCAATGAAGAATTAGAAGAATTTATTTCTGGTGATAGAATCTCATTTCTCGTCATAATGTGGTTCGGACTCCACAGTAAGTTGTAGGTCCCGTTGCTAGGTAACCAACTGGTTCTTAGCCAGGTAAAATAAGCTTAATCCTTCGGGCCAGCCCTAGGAGAGCTGTTAATCAGCTTAGTGGTCTGTTAAACTAATGTATACTTAATTACTGGTTTTCCTTCAATGGCTGGCATAAAGAACTTAGGGGGAAAAACTCTCGTAAAAGAAAAAAAGACTGTGTGCAATGGTGTCCTCTTTCCATGGATGGCAAGCTGATTCCGAAGAAAACTTCGGGGAGAACATCGATGAGTTAGGTTATTCTCTGCAGCTGTTCAAGTTAGTTGAGTCATATCCGTGAGAGACAAGGTTAAGTCATGAAAAAGTGAGATACAGTAAATGACCCGTAAATGAGAGAGAGAAGGATGTAAGTTAGTTAACAGTTGAAACAATGGAAAAAAGGAGCGTTTGCTGTCAACACATACATATCTAGGAGACCAGTAATAGCTATCTCCGAACACAATGAGTGCCACATACACCGGTGCGCACAATGGCTACTATCTCAATACATAAAAAGAAAAATTTCCCTGAAACCTAAACTCCATCCGGGGGGAAAGTCACAATACATTTTCTCCCCACTCTCTGTTCCTCTTTTCTTTCAGTTGAGGACAATATAAGACATTAAGATGCGTGTCTCGTCGGTCGTCAGATGGAAAATAAAAAAAAATAAATAAAAGAAAAAACCCGACAAACTCACTGGAGATCATTACGTCTAACAAAGTCTCCCAAAAATGTTTCACTAATGACCGCCTTTAAATATGATTGGTCGCCAGAGATAACACATCGAAGTTTTAGCGCGCCTCCGTCTTCTTCTTCTTCTTTCTTCTTTCTTCTTCTTCTTCTTCTTCTTCTTCTTCTTCTTCTTCTTCTCGTATGAAGAAAGTGTTCTCAGAGTGACACCAGAAACGAGATGAGATACTATCACAAACTTTCGCTTCCTTTGCCGACTCAAGATGAAAAGATAAAAATAAAACTCAGACACGAAGTGGGTGAAAACAATACTTTTAATTGGGGGGGAGAGAGAGAGAGAGAGAGAGAGAGAGAGAGAGAGAGAGAGAGAGAGAGAGAGAGAGAGAGAGAGAGAGAGAGAGTCGTCTAGTGGCATTACAAATCGAAGCTAGATGGAACCTCCCCTAAAGAAAATTCTTTGTAAACGTTCAGTCGATTCTTCAGAGGGATCAGAGATGAAAAATTTTTCTATTCCAGATGTATCCTTATTGTTACTGACCACTTTACTACTTCCAGACAACAAATACAGTCTTCAAGCAACATCTTTGTCTTATGTACCACCACTTATTTTCCTATTAGAAAAACAATAACTACTGCTATTATTACTACTGTTACTTGTAATGAGAATTATGATTATCATTATCATCACCGCAATGATAAAATCATTCAAGATTATCCCAGTTATACAGAACAACGTACACTTTTCATTCATTTTAACAAAATACTTTCATTGAAATCAGTGGATTTTTACTATTTTTGAGCCAGGGAGGGAAGGGGAGGGGGTGGGATAAGAGATCACCGACCTTACGAAATAAAAGTTGTAAGATATCTTTCATTATAACGGCCTTAGGATATGGACACACTGCGTGCGACCAGTGGCGAGGTAGCGTCTAGCCAATAGTGCACGGCCAGTGGTGAGGTAGCGTCTAGGGGGCAATAGTGCGCGGCCAGTGGAGAGGTAGCATCTAGCAGCCAATGGTGCACGGCCAGTGGCGAGGTAGCATCTTGCCAAGTGTGCGGCCAGCGGCGGGTTAGCATCTAGCCAATAGTGCAACCCAGTGGCGAGGTAGCGTCTAGCGGCCAATAGTGTGCCGCCAGAGGCGAGGTAGCATCTAGTGGCCAATAGTGCGCTGCCACTGGTGAGGTAGCATCTAGCCAAGTGCGTGGCCAGCGGCAAGATAGCGTCCAGCCAGTAGTGCAAGACCAACGGCAATGTAGCGTCTAGCCAATAGTACACAGCCACCGGCGAGGTGGCATCCAGCCAACGGAGCGTGGCCAATGGCGAGGTAGCATCTAGCAGCCAATAGTTCACGGTCAGCGGCGAGGTAGCATCTACCCAATAGTGCACGGCCAGTGGTGACCAAGCGTCGCCAATAGTGCGCGGCCAGCGGCGAGGTAGGATCTAGCCAATAGTGCGCGGCAAGCATTGCATGGTCACACAGGAGCCACCAAAGACACACGACAAGTCAGTCAGTCAGTCGAAGCTGATCATCAGCGTAGACTTTCTAGGAAAATTATTTCTGTTGGAAAATACTTCCGGAAGTTATGATGAAATGCCACGTTAAAAAGTCTGGATGCATGATTTAAACAAGAGAAGAATGGAACGGTGTGAATTTTATAATCTGTATAAACAATCCCGAATGTAGGACAACAAATCTTGCGAATATTTACCATTGATCCAAAGATTGTTCGATTTATTGATTAGCAAACTTGATGAGAGGCTGATTAAACCTGTAACATAATTCAAAGAGCCCATTTCTTTTGAAGGAAACATGCTGCATCGTGTGCGACGATCGGCGAAGTTCAACTAGGTGCCAAATCGCTCCGCCCCTCCAGTGTGGCCACCCCATAATTATTATGCGAGTAGCCACACTGGAGCAGGGCGATCTGAGGCATGGCTAAACCTCGCCGACCGTCTCACACGATGCAGCATGTTTCAAAAAAAGCGCAGAAAACGAGCGTCTTCCTTTAGGAGAAATGGATTCACTGCAGTTTGTTCCAGGTTTATTCAACTCGTCAAATTAGCTGAGCAGTAATTTGGTATGGCCAAGCACCGCTGACTACCGCTACCGCAGCAGTGTGGCCGTACCCTTAATAATCTAAAATGCAAGGTGGAAGAAGAGTAAGGTGATTTCGTGAGAGAACGAGTTTTGCGTTTTCCCGCGCAGTGATGTCACTTGGAACCCAGCTGAGTAAGTAGCAAGAGGTTCATTGACTAATACTGTTTTGGAGGGAATTCGCCGATCTTTTAACATTTCAGTCAGTTGACAAGACACAACAAAGATGGTGGTGTATGCTGTGTTTGGTTGCAATAATCATGATCGCCATCGCCAAGAAAAAGGCATTTCATTTTACAGATTTCCAAAGGATCCATCTCTTTGCAAAACTTGGGTTAATCTGTGCAAAAGGAAAGATGATTTCAACGTGAAGAATGCAAGAATATGCTCCATTCATTTTGTCCCTGGTAATATTGGAGAAAGGCTTAGACATACAGTATACTTTTAGATTATCATCCTAAAAATGCACGCAAAATTGAAAGATACTGGCTGTGCCTACTCAACACATGTATACTCGGGATATAACTCCAGGTAAATATTGTTTATTTGCTATACCAATAGAAGAGTATTTTAGTTGGCTTAGCTTATTTTGGTATTGAAATTATGTAAGACAGAGAGAGAGAGAGAGAGAGAGAGAGAGAGAGAGAGAGAGAGAGAGAGAGAGAGAGAGAGAGAGAGAGAGAGAGAGAGAGACCCAATTCAATATTTCTCAAATGAAAATGGTTTGGTTTATTATCAGTTGACTTTGAATACAAAAATTTTGATTAATCTATTCATTCATAAGGCATGTTTTAAAGCTTACAATTCAGATCTTTGTATGCCTTCTTTTTGTATAATTATTTTATTTTATAAGCCTATATCTATGCAACACTTTTGCTTGATGATTGATATAATTTTCATGAAAGTGGTTTTGCTTAAGCCTATTATCAACTCTCTCATATTGTTTGTTAACTCTTTGTTGCTATTAGGCCCATTGCTATAAACTAAAATACCTAGGCTTACAGCATATATAGGCCCATAGGTCTAGCCTAGATTTTTTTTAAGGGACAAGGAACATTTATGACATGATTCTCTCTCTCTCTCTCTCTCTCTCTCTCTCTCTCTCTCTCTGTGTGTGTGTGTGTGTGTGTGTGTATTTTTGTCAATTCTTGGGTTAGTAGTACATTACTTAAGCTAGATTCCTCCCCCTGAAGAGCTCGCTTAAAAGGCCTCCCTGAACTCGGCTGCTGAAGAAAGCTTTTTTTTTTTTGCAGACGATTATAGGAGTCCTTTTAGGGGAGCCCTTCAGGCAGATATATCTAGCTAAAGTGAATTAACTATAGTCAGTAGGCCTAATATTGTGGCCAAAACCCTTCATGATTTTCAGTAGGCATATATAACATTATATATCGATATAGGCCTAGGTCTTTATTAGGTTAAGTAAAACTCACGACAGAATTCCCTCCTCTCTCTCTCTCTCTCTCTCTCTCTCTCTCTCTCTCTCTCTTATTCTTACTTAAGTAATATATTATTTTATCCTGGTCGTATTTCATTTACAGTAGGCTATATGACAATATATTTTCTTCTGTCAAGGGAAATATCATATCATATTATAACTACTTAATAATGAACTAATTGAACTATAAAACAACGCAATAGTGCCCTATGGCTAGAAACGCATTGCAGTAATATTTGACCGTGAGTAGTTCTGGGTTCCGTTTGACGTCACTGACTAGTCTCGAGCTGAGCAAGATTTCACCTGTTCTTCTTCCACCTTGCTAAAATGGAACGAAAAATTCAGTACTTGGAGCAATGCTGACCGATGAGCGAAAGGAACAGTACTTGAACTTATACAACCAATCTCCTTAATATATAAAGACTCAAATTATTCCCTACAACTGTTCAAATTCAGTCATATCCGAGAAAGGAAAGGTAACGAAAAAGTGAGATGAAGTGAATGGCTCGCAGCTGAGAGAGAGAGAGAGAGAGAGAGAGAGAGAGAGAGAGAGAGAGAGAGAGAGAGAGAGTCAGTCAATTAACAGTTGAAACAATGAAAAGAGACACATATGCTATCAACACATACTTATCCTGTAGACCAGTAATAGCTATCACCTAACACAATGAGTCTGCGAAATCGGCGCGCACAATGGCTACTATCTCAATACATAAAAATAAACTGTTCTTTAGAACTTTCGTTCCATCAAGAGGAAAGCCACCAAGCATTTTTCTCCCCAATTTCTTTTCCTCTTTTCTTTCAGTCCTGGACAAGATAAGACATTAAGATGCGCGTCTCGTCGGCCTTCGGACAAAAAAGAAGAAAAGGGAAAATAAAAGAAAAAAGCCTGACAAACTCTATGGAGATCATTACGTCTAACAAAGTCTCCCAAAAATGTTTCACTAATGACCGCCTTGAAATATGATTGGTCGCTAGAGATAACACATCGAAGTTTTAGCGCGCCTTCTTCTTCTTCTTCTTCTCGTGTGAAGGTGTTCTCAGTGTGACACCAGAAAAGAGGTGAGATACTGTCACAAATTTTCGCTTCCTTTGCCGACTCAAGACGAAAAGATAAAGAAAAACAATACCTTTAATTAGAGAGAGAGAGAGAATCGTCCACCGGTATCACAAATCATAGCTGGAGGGAACCTCCCCTTATGAAAATTGTTTGAAAACGTTCAGTCTGTTCCTCCGAGGGGCTGGAGATGATAGACGTTTTAATCTGGATAAACAAATACACATGTGTTGACGGAATGAATAACCTTGATCAAAACCACCCATTCCTTTTTTCTTCTACATCACATATCCTATATCATTACTGATTTGGACCCCTTTGCTCCTTCCAGAAAACAATTAATTTTCAATGGCTATTTGATTTCTATAATATTTAGGAAAAAGGTAAACCATCCCTTTGGGTATCTGAACTGCTGACCAGCGAGATATGAGGGTAACACACAATATCCAGTCAACCACAAGGGAGCCTCAAACGGTGAGGAATCGGACTTGCTACTTGAGAGGATTTATTGCTAGGCTGTTTCATTGATCAGTTGCCTAAAACCCAACGAGGGATTTTGCCAGTTCATATCTTTCTAGCCGAGACTTCCTGCTTATAATATACAGATCACCTTTAGCCTTATGTTTAAAAAGCAAGGCCCTTAAATCCGTCCTACATAAATTGAAATGGGTAAATATGTTCTTTTAAAAAGTGCATGACAGATAAGCATGCTTCAGGACCATATTAACATAACTGATGACAGCAGCAGTACGAAAAAAAAAAAAAACTTGAAATGTTAAGTTGGTCATGCTGTAACAAGAATGAGAGGAAACGACTCTCAGGGTCCCAAACTAACGTAACAGAGTCTCCACAACCTAAGAAAATTGGATTTCGAGTCTTTCTGTGGTCGGAGTCAAAACTGCTTAAGGGAACATTGCAAGCAATGTTTTACCACAAGTTTTCATAAGCAGGCAAAAATTTTCATTCAAGGCTTTCCTGCTAGGAAAATGTACGCTCAGTTTTCCGAAGATATCGGCGCTGTACTTTAAAACTCATCGACGTACCATAATCCATAACGGGAAAAAATTGCTGGGCGGTAATCTGTAAAACTTATCAAAAGGCGGAGAAGCTCGACGGACCGAAGGTTATTCCGTTTGGTAAATAGATTTTGGATCTGCTCATTTAAATATTATGGTAATGAAGGTTCAGTGTAATTGAAAACAGGGTTCTTAGATTATTCTTGAGAACTTGTTTAAACAAAAATTAGATAAGAACCAGTCAATGGAAAGTGGCTTGCATCGCACGCTACTTGAACAAAAAATACCTGAGTTTCTATGTTGCAATCTCCAGCTATTTTCACGTCAAATAACACTGACGGATCCAAAATATAATTCAGCGTATAAAGTAGTTAAGGAAAAAACGTAAATGCTACAACACAAACAAACAAATTCTTCCATTACTAGCGGGAATTATAAGAAATATAAACACCATTTTATTGAAAAGTACTAGAAATAAAGTTTCCATTAATGGTGAAACCACTGTCATTTGAAGTAATGTATTCAATGGTACTTACAAACCTCCAAACCTCAAAAACATGTATAAACAGAAGCCAGTAAGAAAAAAAATCTGGACGTTAAAACAAGAAAAATATCCAAATTTATAAAATCATCCATACATTTCTAAATAAAAACAGGAGTAGAACAGAATTAAATCAAATGACACCTACTATTAATGGAATCTCTCGTATAGAAGGACCTCCAGAAACCAAGAGTTTTGTCTCAAACTCATAAGGAGATCCGGTTGAAATGGTTAAGAGAGGGATAGCGGGGCGTCAAAATGTGACAAAAACTTTAAAAGTAGAATACTGGATAATTAAAAAAGAATAGGAGTATTAAATATGTCCATACCTCTTTTACTGTTCTTATTTTCACCATCAGACTTTTTAGCGGTTTCTTGTAAGAGGAATTAACTCATTAACCACGTTTCCAAATTTCATTTAGCTCATATCCTGATTTCTTGTTGAAAATATTGCCAATGTGATTATGAATCACACATGGGGATAGCAACATCTTCCCAAAGGATGGATCTGCAAAGGCCAAGAAGGTGTATGTATGTATGTGCTATTTATAATTTTTATATATATATATATATATATATATATATATATATATATATATATATATATATATATATATATATATATATATATATATATATATATATATATATATATATATATATATATATATATATATAAGTAATTTTAGGTTAATTAAGGTTCTCACTTTCGTATTTCTCAACGATTCTTTTACAAGGTCATTGCCAACATACATCCTAAATTT
>NC_089799.1:27422113-27439613 GCF_040412425.1 Macrobrachium rosenbergii | reverse complement strand
ATATTTTTAGGACGTTTGTAGCATTTATTTGATTGTATTGAATTATTTACGGTGATGTGATAAATAGTATATATATATATATATATATATATATATATATATATATATATATATATATATATATATATATATATATATATATATATATATATATAATATATATATATCCTGCATTTAAAGGAGTAAAGGTCCAATCAATTGAAACACCGCAACTGTACTTCAATATAGTTCATTAGGGCGGAATTTCTATAACGACATATTTTTATTGTCAACCGAAAAGTGTTATCAATGCAAGACAAAACAAGCTTGTTGGCAACTGATTTAACTGGGCAATGACAATTGTGGTTATTTACAGATACATGACCTGCACTGTTAATTCTGACATATTTTTCTTCTGAACTTTGAACAAGGCAGACGCTAATTTGATCGAATTACTCACCTTTCAAAGCTACAGCTAAATGTCACTGGGAATCCGGAAGCCCTTTAATTATCGGCTGACAGGTGTCAAAAGGTTTCAAGTGGGAATTCACTATTTTATCACCCAATCAATTATCACACGCGTCAATCATCAGCAATATTTTTCCTATCCAAAACCTTTTTTGTCTTTATGTATTTATTTTTGTCGTACAATATGGTCTTTTTCTCAGTGAATATTTTAATTCATTTAGACTATTATTAGAACAATACATACATACATACATACACACACACACACACACACACACACACACACATATATATATATATATATATATATATATATATATATATATATATATATATATATATATATATATATATATATACATACATACATATCGGTAGAACACAGTGTATGGCTGCTGGGAGGAAAAGATAGAAAGAATGCCACTCACTCTTAACCAATGGCAACTGTAAACCTTAATCAAAAAGTGATGAAAGACCCAAACTCGCCTGACCTCAGTACCTGTGACATGGGAAGGTTTTTCCTGAACGTTAGGGATAGGGTACTCTCCTCCACTTTGCGAATATAGAATATAGAATTTAGGCCATAGGCCCAGCACTGGGACCTACGAGGTCATTCAGAGCTGAAACGGAAATTGACAGAAAGGTGTAACAGGAGGAAAACCTCGAAGTTGCACTATGAAACAACTGTTAGGATAGGGTGGAAAGTCAGATAGAAGAAAGAAAAAATGAGCGGAGGTACAATAAAAAGAATGATATAGAGGCTGCAGCTAGGGGTCGAAGGGACGCTGCAAAGACCCTTCTCCACCACGTGAGGTGCACTGACGGCAATGCCTACCTACGGGGTCGACTTCGTGAGTTCCCGCTCGGGTTACGGAGACGGTACCTTCGCTTGGCGGCTTCCAGTTTAATTACTCCCCTTATCCCGAACGAGATAGTGTTCTTGGGTACTTCTTTCTTGTGCTTGCCGGTACTGATGAACAGATGCTGACACTCAGGTCTGAGGTGTTAACTCCTGGGGAAGTAGCGCGGACTGGACACAACATTAACTCATTTTGATCCCTGTCTACAATCACTAGAAGGTGGGAATCGAGAAGAATTCGAATCTCTGGGAACTTACGGGTTCTGAGATTTCACTACGAAATGAGGAACGGAAGGGATCCTCACCCCGCCGAATGCCACACTAAGAAAGAGAGACCACATGGTTATTCATCTTCTCTCTTCGTCGGTGGGAAAGCTGGTGAGAAGGCTTTTTCGCGATTTCTTAGACCCCAGAAGAGAAAGATTGTGAGGGACGAGTTATTTCCCACTCCGGAAGTTGAAGTTCATGGGAAATGCAAGACGGATAGAAACGCTGCTATTGGTGCAACGGGAGTTGGTAAAACTTGCTGGTGTACATGGTGAGCAGCCTGCCCAGGTACAGACTCAGGTACAGTTGAAGTACTTCGGTTGCAACTCCTGTTATGACCTGAGTGGGTTATTTGCACAATTACACTTTTTCATACATAGAATAACCGGACGTCATTTAAACAGGATGGTATCTAACGGAGAATTTAATCCTAAAAGTTCCTTAAATGAATAAAATCTCCCTTAGTTACCATTTTTGTTTAAATGATACACTGTTATTCTTTTATTTTTATATATATATGTATATATGTGTGTATGTATGTATGTATGTATGTATGTATGTATGTATGTATGTATGTATGTATGTATGTGTATGTATGTATGTGTGTTCAAAAGATAGAAATTTCTATCTTATTCACTCAGAAGGGATAATTCGAATGAAATGTTGTCTATTGGGTCATTGCTGAGTCGGGAAGTTGGGGAAAACTCGCTGGTATGCAAGCAGTTAGCTTGCCCAGGTAATTCCTGAGGGTGCAGTTGCTCTCAGGTTCCAACTTCTTTTAGACTTGTATGGCCCAGTGGGTAACGCCCTTGCTTTCCACCTGAGAGACCTGGGTTCGATCCCGACGTGAGTCAGAAATTTATTTCTGTTCCACACGTGATTGTGTGTTGATGATTTCTATCTTATTCACTCTCAGAAGGGATAATTCGAAATGAAATGTTGTCTATTGGGTCATTGCTGAGTCGGAAGTTGGGAAAACTCGCTGGTATGCAAGCAGTTAGCTTGCCCAGGTAATTCCCAGGTGGGTGCAGTTGCTCTCAGGTTCCAACTTCTTTTAGACTTGTACAATGGCCCAGTGGGTAACGCCCTTGCTTTCCACCTGAGAGACCTGGGTTCTGATCCCGACGAAATGAGTCAGAAATTTATTTCTGTTCCACACGTGATTGTGTGTTGATGATTTCTATCTTATTCACTCCAGAAGGGATAATTTGAATGAAATGTTGTCTATTGGGTCATTGCTGAGTCAGAAGGAAGTTGGGGAAAACTCCACTGAAGTTGAAGTATGGAAAGCAGTTAGCTTGCCCAGGTAATTCTTTGGTGCAGTTGCTCTCAGGTTCCAACTTCTTTTAGACTTGTATGGCCCAGTGGGTAACGCCCTTGCTGTTTTCCACCTGAGAGACCTGGGTTCGATCCTGACGTGAGTCAGAAATTTATATATATATATATATATATATATATATATATATATATATATATATATATATATATATATATATATACATACATACATATATATATATATATATATATATATATATATATATATATATATATATATATATATATATATACGTTAATCCTCTGAAAGAGAATTACTCACCTGTCTTCGGCCTCTGCAAAATCAGCTGGGAAGAATCTCCTCCATCAATTTCTCTCTCCCATAGCTTCTTTTTAAATAAGGCATTTACATTAAACCTTAAGCTACAAAAATATAAATTATTTGACAAGTTTAACATGATAATGATGAAAATGGCAATAAGTAAGGAAACGGGTTATCTAACCCAAAATCACGTTCCCATTACTGTTACTAAATAAATCATGCTAAACCCAACATGTACAGTATAATAGTCTGCTATGACGGAAGTCTAAGTCTTTATATAGTCTCCCATGACTGTGGCTTTTAACCACAATCCATCTGGTCAAACCAAAGGAAGAAACACCTTGTAAAATAACAGGAAAATATGGGGCAGTTCCTCTAACACGGGAACGAAAGTCATTCATCAGAGAAAATAAGAATAATAGAAAATATTCAGAAATATAAATGGAATGGTAAAAATACACATTAGTGTATCAAATGTCACTTGGCTTACCTCTTCAGCGATAACCAAAGTGCCCACAAGAACTGTGTTTATCACACCTGGCAATTCGTGCTTCGGTGAATCACATTTTCAAAAAGTTCAACATCTCTGACTCACTCGGCCTCCCATTCGTATGAAACATATGCATGTACGTTTCCATGTCACACCTACAAATCCGATTTTAACCGGCCGCAAATGTTCCATAGCTCACCCACGGGAATATTCCACTATGTAATGAGATCCTGTTTCCAAGCGCGATATCTGAACATGTTCAGGACGAAAGAACGCTGAATGCACTTGCGACCTCATGCGAACGGAATCTGCTTGGTTTCCAAGCGGACTAACAAAAAGCTGAATTTACACAGAAGAGCTATTTGTCGAATCAATGATACAGCCACCTGCAGGATAGCTGAATAAAGACATATCCGCACAATACGGTAAGCGTTGGTATGTTACGAATTATATATACTTAATGTACATATATGTAAGTCGTTTTATTTGCCGTTTTACGTGCCACCTTTGTAAGCAGAACCGTAAAATATTATGAAATCTAACGGAAAAAATTAAAGATTTAAACCATTTATGTCACCCTAGTGTTATCAGATTTATTTAGGGAACTTCTTTGCAATTCTTGAATCTTTCCTGTTTCACAGTACAATTCTCAAGTAAAAAACTTCGCGTGTAAAGCCAAAACAGAGAGAGAGAGAGAGAGAGAGAGAGAGAGAGAGAGAGAGAGAGAGAGAGAGAGAGAGAGAGAGAGAGAGAGAGAGAGAGAATTGTTTTTCTCTGAATACAGCTGCCCATTGTTCACGCATTTGAATAGAACACCCTCCTCCAGTTGATAGGATAATCCATTATCTTTCTTCAGTCGCCATCCTCTTTCCATGAGAGGTAATTTCTCTTCGTTGATAATGAATTGGGTAATTCATTTTCAAAGCAATGTAGAATTATTAACACTAATTAGTTGATCGATAATCCACACAGTACTTAAAGATAAAAAGAATCCCAAGTACCTGCGCATGAAATTTAATTTTACACTTAATTTTTCATACATTTACACATATATAACTACGCAAGCAACTGAATGAAATAACATATGCATGAATATTTTCTGCTTGTTGTTTAAGTTTTGCAACAACCGAAATGAGAAAAGAACGAAAATAGATGCGCAAAAATAAACAACGTATTCCGTCGACTCATATGGCCTTTGAATATCCATGGGCAGGCTCTTAGGCTTGCAATTTCATCCCAAAATGTTTGAAGAATACCGATTCCTAGAGAAGAGAGAAGACGTTTTGTTTTCATATATATATGTATATATATATATATATATATATATATATATATATATATATATATATATATATATATATATATATATATAAATAGGGCATTGTAAAATATGAATGGGTGCGGTAAATTTTCTGAAGGAATGGGTAACGGGAATAACTGTTCCGCTGTATTAAGGTGAAAGTGATATAAGTGACTGCAAGAATCATTATTCCGGATTTTTGGTGAATGGTAGGATGTTGACTGAAAAAAGCCACAGAAATTTTGACAGAATACTGTGAATGGAGCCAAGGTGTGATTATCAAGTTAGTATGTGTTATAACCAGTTATATGAATAAAAATTACATGATTTAAGCAATGCATGTGATAGAATAGGAAAATGGATTAGTGACTTGTTTGACATAATGGTTGTTCATCTTGTATTCAGAGATCTCTACTCATTAACCTCTCCCATTGTATTATTTCCCGTAAAACAATGTTTTCCCAAAAGTTCTGCTCTGTTTTGCTATGCTTTATATGATCATATCTTCAGTCATGCAACTGCACCTCAAATATTCTCCCTCCATTCCTTCTTCCACCACTTACTGTTTTATTGACTCTTCCTGCCACCTAAGAACCTACCACTGAATTTTACAAAAGTCGTCATCGCTATTATCTCAGAGCCTTTAACCCTAGAAAATACTTCTTGCATTTTCTCCTTACTTAACCTGGCTTAACTTTTGCTTTAAAAAATTTGTGATATAACTCCAGCAGCTAGTCTTCTAGTCATCAATCTACTGTACCATCTACTCTGAACTAATGCGTTATCTAACAAATTTTTTTCCATCACCATCACCGCCCTAGTAATAAATTTACTTCTTTGGAAAGCACTTATATCCAACTAAAAATCCTCTCTCTTAATATTTCTAAAGGACACTTTCTATTCACTCCACAAGCTCCATACCATTTAAAAATGCCACTTATTTCTGTCAGGTATCTTTGCATGTAATTGGATCAGAACAACCAAGCTTTCATATTTCCCAAACTCAGCTAAGCAAAAATTAAGTCTCCTAAAACCACTCTCTTTTGATCACATACTTTTCCACTCCTAGACCTCCTACACTCTCCATTACAGACTCAGACTCGCCCGTACAATACGCGAAATAAAGTGTCTTTAATCGTTCATTTATCACCCGAGTCTTCCTGACACTGAAGTGCTATCCTGTCCCTAGCTCAACTCTTTCCCATTTCTGTACATGCTGCCCCTTCACCACTGTCTCTAGTGCAAAAATATTCAACTTTCTCTCCTTCAGCATGTGAATTTTCTCACATTTCTTCTCTTCTACATCAAATTCACGCACGTTCAAACCCAAATATTTCGTATTTTATTGTTTCTATTTATTACAGTATCAGTACATTAATACATAGTCG
This sequence comes from Macrobrachium rosenbergii, assembly GCF_040412425.1. Lineage (NCBI taxonomy): Eukaryota > Metazoa > Arthropoda > Malacostraca > Decapoda > Palaemonidae > Macrobrachium > Macrobrachium rosenbergii. The sequence goes on along the minus strand of NC_089799.1, from coordinate 27,433,262 downwards.
CCACAGAAATAGAGTAGTCGATATAATGAGGTGTATAAACACAACAGAAATAAAGTAGTTGATAAGATGTCTTTAAAGCATGTGACACATATATATAAATAAATATAATTTACACCATAGAAATTTACACCTATACTGTAATTAAACGCACCTAAAAGAAAATATGCGAATATTTACTCCAGAAATGAAGTGGCAAAGCACCAAAATAAATGTTCCGCTACAAACTGCCACAGGTAATGAAGTAAATAAAAAACAGCTGATCAAGAATGAATAAATTCTCGCCCAAGAGACTCCGGCAAGAATCGTGTGGACCAAACTCTACACAAAAATGGCCAACACATTTCTTGACTTCCATGAAATTAGGCTGTAATGGCCATGTTATTCGCAGACACGAACCCGCAAATTTGTACGCACATTCAACCTGTCATCGCCAAAATTAAAAGCTATAAAGCAACTCCCGGAGTGTGCTAAGTTCAATATTTATTCTATAATAAATATCGTCTTCTCTTTAAATGGACAGTTATGCTATTCTGTAGCGCATTTTACAGCAAGGTAAATTTGTATTATTCATTTTCCAGCGTTTTACAATCTATTATTCATTACTGATTTTTTCCAATATTCTTGGACTTATATTAATGGATTCTTAAGCTGCTATGAAATGATTTGACGACATTCCCTGAAATAAGATCCATGTGCAGGTAAACCGTCAGGTAATCAACACTAATAAAGGATTTTTTGTTGTTGTTGTTGAAGGCCAAGGTACCATTTTTGGATACCATTACATATATATATATATATATATATATATATATATATATATATATATATATATATATATATATATATATGTATATATATATATATATATATATATATATATATATATATATATATATATATATATTTAAATGTTTTATATTATATATTTATATATAAAAATGTATATATATACTGTGTATATATATATATTTTATATGTATATATTTATATATATAAAATGAATATATATACTGTGTATAATATATATATATATATATATATATATATATATATATATATATATATAGAGAGAGAGAGAGAGAGAGAGAGAGAGAGAGAGAGAGAGAGAGAGAGAGAGAGAGAGAGAGAGAGAGAATATTTTGCCTCACAAACACTATCTCATAAAATCAACGGTATTATTTCCAGAGACTATATTCTTACATGTAATCTAATAATCAGATATTTCTGTATGTAAATAATCAGATACCTTCTATATATATATATATATATATATATATATATATATATATATATATATATATATATATATATATATATATATATATATATATATATATACATATATATATATATATACTATATATATATATATATATATATATATATATATATATATATATATATATATATATATATATAGAGAGAGAGAGAGAGAGAGAGAGAGAGAGAGAGAGAGAGAGAGAGAGAGAGAGAGAGAGAGACTCTCTCTCTCTCTCTCTCTCGGCCTGAATCCTAATTCCATTGGGCTTTTGTTTCCCTTTGAATATCCTTTATCTAATCCATTTAGGCTAAATGGATTTTGAGACTTTGTATCCGGCGAAAGCACTGGGAGGAATGTTACGAAAGCAATGGCCGCTTCAGATACCATCCAGGAGAAATCACAAATAAAAATAGAGATTGTTTCCCCTTGAAGAACCTTGAAGTAAAGAAAATGTTACTAACTAAAAAATTGATCAATATTTCAAGGAGGCAAATATATTTCTTGTATTCCATCGAATAAAGTCAGACTTAATTTTATGAAAATTAAAAACTAAAGCCACTATAATTATTTAAAAGAAGTAGAAAATAATTTTAGGCAGTTGCTGAATAAGAAGTATACCAATTCAAGAATAACACATATTTCAGGCTGAAACTCAAAACATGCAAGAGGTCAGTAAAGGATTTCCAAGAACAAAGAGAGAGAGAGAGAGAGAGAGAGAGAGAGAGAGAGAGAGAGAGAGAGAGAGAGAGAGAGAGAGAGAAGGAGCCCCATCACTGAAGAAGAAATTAAGGAGTAATTAAGAAACATCTAAGGAGTAATTGGTGCTCCATTATGGGCAGTTCTTGGGACTGTAATGATCGCCGGCTCCCCATTACCATCATTCTGATAAAGAGGGCTTTGCTCACGGGCGGTAGAGGTTTGTGCTCTTCTAATAGTTCCAAAGACTGGTGGCACTCTTGCAGATTATTATTATCATCATTATTATCAGAACTGCCACTTTTTTATGCAGTTAAATTGTTTACGCCTATATACATATTTTTATTTTTGAGTTCATTTATTCGACACTGTGGACACAATAGAGCTATGATGGGGAACTTAGTTCTAGAGCCCAGCTGGTAACAGTTACCCATATATATATATATATATATAATATATATATATATATATATATATATATATATATATATATATATATATATATATATATATATATATATATATAAAACTGAGGGGCATGATGCTCCTTATGGAGTTTCTGCACCCGAGAGGAACACTGCTTCTAGTGGGTGTGCTGCTCCCTGATAGATTGTTGCTCCTAACAGGGAGCTGCTCCATTTGGCTTGCAGAAGGTAAATGTTGATGAAAGTGTTGACAGGTGACAGACACTGCTTCTTCAAACTGCGGCTTCCTGATGTTGGTTTCTGTGAAGTTTTGAAAAGGTGGTTTCATGTTACATATTACACTGAAGCGTTGGGATATCGACCTCTGGTTTCTAAGGAATTGTAGACAGCGTCACATGGTAGAGGAGGTTCTTCTAAAGTAAGTGTTTGAGCCACCTCAGCGGCCCTCCTGGTAAGACAATTTAAACACATTTGTGGTGGAATCTCTGGGGGTCATGGGTGCTGTATTATTCCTCCTTACCAAGGATCTTGTGAGGTTAGGCATGCAGAAAATTCTTAATTCAATGCTGGTATCCTGGTTAGTAGGGTTGACTCCTCTCCTTCTGATTCTCCTTGGTGCAACACATTCTTCACTGTACTTGTCGTGGACTGATTGCTGGGTTGGTGATGTGTGCCGGTCCAAATTGTTCTTAATCATGTCTTCGGTAAGGTGATCGGCACACCCAGTGCTAACCAGGAGATGGCATATCCAATCAACATCTCGTGGGTCTAAAATCCAACTACATCTGGGTGTCAGGGCCCTATTCATGGAGGAAGACTGAAAGATCTCTTGTATGAAACAAGGCACTCACCCCTGGCATTGAGGCAAAAACCCACTTTCATGATCTGTATAAACACCTTGGTTCTAAATTTTTGTTCCTTCTTGGAGACATCCGTGTCTTAGAAAGGAAGATGCCCCTTCCCACTATGTTCACAAGTGAAGGCTATGCAGGAGGAAATCATGTGGAAGACATCCTCAACAGAAGCAGTTATGAGAAAGTTATCATCAATGTACATAGTAGATATTCCACGCAGGAAGTGTTGTATAAGGTCATTTCTTCCACATAAGCCATGTACCATGTTGGGGAAGAAGGGGGCCACCATTGCTGAACTGTCCACTTGTCTGAAGAGTTCCCCCTCCATGTGAGAGAGATGGAGTTGCAATACATTTTCTAAGATGCCTAGTTCTGACAGGTCACTTCTTTACACATGGTCCATTACGGAGTTGATGATCTCCTCCATCTAGGAGCTGATTGAAGCAGGCCAAAACACTTGTTAGCTTATGCAATTAATCGACCTGTGGGCATACAGAAAGTGAGTGAGGCGTTCAAGTTGTTACGTAGGTGCAGTGACGTGAGAGGCAATGGGCTACAAAGGGTTGCCTGGCTTGTGCATCTTCACAGTACCATAAGAGTACTTACACCTTTAGTCTGCAATGACTTAGCTTAAAAGCTTTGTCAAACACTTGACCCTCTAGATGAGATGGTTTATCTTCTTTCCATCCTTTTCCAGATAGTAAGTCATATGTATACCGCAATGAGTACGATAAACCCGTAGAGTTTATTTAGTTACTAAGTCAACGGGCAGAACCAGCCCCATTTCAGGGAATGCCTTCCCACCCCCAACCCCCTGTGGTGCCCTTTGGTGCTAGTGATGTTGTACCCCACAGTATTCTTTTCCAGACAGTATAATCATGAAGCTACAAATGTCGCTTAATATCAAATTCACGCTACCTCGGGAGTACCCCGATAGGGAATTATCACTGAAGGGGAATTTATAAGTGATTAATGGATTGGTACTGCCGGATTGCGACCCGGCAGTACCAATCCATTTCTTCTTCTTCGTTTAACGTGCTTTTTCCCATTTTTCATATGGGGTAAGCACGATGCCTTCTTTTGAAGGGCTTTGATTTGGCGTTGGGGTAGGCAGTAGCCTCAATCGGCTGCCCTGCGGTAGCACATGTGTATGTGTATCGTGCCAATCCCCAGCTCCCTTTCTCCCAGCAGCGAAGAGATGTGAGTGGTTAGGCCGACAGTTCGAGACGTGTAAGGCGTCTGTTATGTTTTTTTAGATGTTGGAGTGGCTTTGTTTGTGTGTGTATTTGTCTGCAACACCCATTTGCTTTCAGCAAACCTATCCGTTGATTACATACATGATCCCAGGGTATCTACACGGATAGCAAAGTGTCCGCCGTCTGACCGGCCGGCTGCGGATTTGAACCCGCGACACAAACTTCTTACGAAGTCCGAGTCGGCTGCTCTACCGACCGAGCCATCGAGGCTCGGCAGTACCAATCCATTTATCACTTATAAATTCCCCTTCGGTGATAATTCCTTATCGGGATACGATCCGGCAGTACCAATCCATTTATCACTTACAAATTCATCTTCGGTGATAATTCCCTATTGGGATACTCCCGAGGTAGCATGAATTTGATATTAAGCGACATTTGTAGTTTCATGATTGTATATAAATCACGGTGTGATAAAAATTTATATATATATATATATATATATATATATATATATATATATATATATATATATATATATATATATATATGTGTGTGTGTGTGTGTGTGCTTTATCTTAGTAGGCAAGCATTGGGGTTGTATTTGTAAGGCCTGTGCATGTGGTTCGATCCCAGCCTGCTACCGAATAAATGACATGGTTATAATCAAGAGGAGGGCGTGGGCTGGTGATCTCATCCCTTCAGATTTATTGAGAACCGGAAGTCTTTACCCTTCAGAAGCTACCTTGTGCTAGGGGAAAAGGAATACACGCACACACATATTATATATATATATATATATATATATATATATATATATATATATATATATATATATATATATATATATATATATATATATGTCCTAAGTAGCGGCGCAAAAGGCGAAATACCATTTCATCTGTATAAACAAATAATTCAGCTGTGAAATAAAACCTGTTAATCTAACAGCTGATATGACGAATTAGGATAATATTTGGACAGCGCTACCACTCCGCCATACGTTATTTGTTAAGTGTAATCACGCGGGAAATTCATTTGAATATTCGAAGCCTGATGAGTGAAACCCAATCAAACTGGTTACCGATGAAAATGATTAATCTCGCACGTTATTTCGCGTCCGAAATCAAAATAATGGTTTCGGATACGATATATTGTTGGAAAAAGGCTTTCATTACATAACAGAAGTTACTTGTGTTTGGACGGTACTAAATACACCGTAATATACATTAAGACTTGTAGAAATCCAAATCTATCTATCTGTCTGTATATCTGCCTTTCTATCTAATGAGGAAATTTTGGTTTTGTTTTAAGCTCAGATTATAATGACCAAGCAGACGTTAAAGAGCCGTATATCTATTATTTCAATACCAACAGTTTATTTTAAATACATCTTACGATCATTGCACATCCTCACATCCCAACTAAAATACTTCCCCAGTAAGCAATAGGTTTTACTGTTCTCTTCTCCGAAGCTATTACGATGTATACACGAGAAAATAATTATGAAATTATTTATATTTGTGAACGTATCTATTATTTATTATTATATCCATTATTTCATTACCAACAGTTTATTTTGGAATACATCTTACGATCATTTCACATCCTCACATCTCACTAAAAATACTTCCCCCAGAAAGCAATACGCTTTACTTTTCTTTGTTTATAGGAATCGGGATGTATACAAGAGAAAATATTTAATAAAATTATGTATATTTGTAACAATGTGTATGGCCTGACATCGCCTACAGTGCAAACATGATCTTTTAATTGGTCAACAATTACTTAGCTCCTCACCTCAAGAGTGTTGTCATAAATCACATAGCTTAGTGGAAGTTTCCTTCTCTCCTGATGGAAAACTTCACTTATGAAATATACATCTGGTGCCTATGATATGTAATCAATTTTAATTACAGATTTATTATGTTTAATTCTCAAGAAGAATGACAGGGTGTTAATTTATTTCATTGCGGATTAAACAGCTCATTTCATTGTCGTGAAGGGCATCTCCCTATGCCTATCTTTCTCTTGCAAGCAATTAGTTGACACCGAATTATTCAGGTAGGTGGAAAGACGGAGTTTAAATGAGTCAAGATACACAATAACTGCTTTATATAATTTTACAGTGTTGAATGTTATCAGAACTCTAGTGGAATTACGTTTTGTGAAATGAACAACGCCATGTGTTTCATATGATGTACGCATAATGTAACACTTGACAAATACAGAATTTCTGTCCCACAATTTCAACAAAATAGTTATAATTCTTGATGAATAAAAGTCTTTTGTCTAAAGAAATACCTGAATACTAAAGTCTGTATAAATATTTCAAGATTCAAAACCTTATAATTCTATTTTAATGTTACATGTGTTGCATTTACAATTATAATTCTATTTTAATGTTACATGTGTTGCATTTACAATTAAATTTAAGTAAAAGTGTATAAAAGAGATTCCTTGTAATTGCCGGGCCCAAAACTGTTTTCTTACAATGCCTACTAGCTGTATTAATTTATTGAGAATATTTAACATTTTTATAGATGTTTTACATTTTTTCTCAAGCTCATACTAATTTCACAAGAACATACCACATAATATCTACCTTATATTTATGTTATCTACATATTGTTGACAATATGCGTCATAATATAAATGATCGTTTTACAAAAATCCAAGTTTCCAAATAATTCAATTCACGTTTCTTCGAAAGAGAAATATATAAAAAACTAATTAACACCTAAGTACGAGACATCTGAATCGACAAAGAAAAATATAAAATGACAGTGTTATTTAGTCTGAAATCCAGAGCGATTAGCACCCTGAAAATGCTCCTCCTTAATACATATTTAAAAATTTTAACCATTAAGATATTATGGGACCAAATACCTACTAATGATAAGAAAGATAACACTATCCTATACCGTTATACAAGAAGGATCAATTAAGGGGTCTGATAATTGTTTGAGATGTGGATGAGAGGCTGGAACATGTGGTCATTAAGGCTTCCTTCGAGAACTGAGGAACGGCTTTCTTACTCATAATTTCTTAACATTTGCAGGTTATGAATAAAACATTATGTGCAAAAGATTCCAATAAAGGATATTTGAGCCAAATCGAAGTTCATTCAGAAATTTCAGAACTGAATTATTATATATTCATTTCTCTTACTTGTATGATGATGATGATGATAATAATAATAATAATAATAATTATAATAATAATAATAATAATAATAATAATAATAATAATAATAATAATAATAATAATAAAGGACATTTGAGCCAAATCAAAGTTCATTCAGAGATTCCAGAATTGAATTATTATATATACATTTCTCTTTCTTGCATAATAATAATAATAATAATAATAATAATAATAATAATAAAGAATATTTGAGCCAAATCAATCTTGTATAATAATAATAATAATAATAATAATAATAATAATAATAATAATAATAATAATAATAATAATAAAGGACATTTCAGCCAAATCAAAGTTCATTCGGAGATTTCAGAATTGAATCAATACATTTACATTTCTCTTGCTTAATAATATAATAATAATAATAATAATAATAATAATAATAATAATAATAATAATAATAATAATAAACGACATTCAGCCAAATGAAAGTTCATTCAGAGATTTCAGAATTGAATCATTAAATATACATTTCTCTTACTTCTATAATAATAATAATAATAATAATAATAATAATAATAATAATAATAATAATAATAATAATAATAAAGGACATTTCAGCCAAATCAAAGTTCAGAGATTTCGGAATTGAATCATTAAATATACATTTCTCTTGCTTGTATAATAATAATAATAATAATAATAATAATAATAATAATAATAATAATAATAATAATAATAATAATAATAGACATTTGAGCCAAACCAAAGTTCATTCAGAAATTTCAGAATTGAATCATTAAATATACATTTCTCTTACTTGTATAATAATAATAATAATAATAATAATAATAATAATAATAATAATAATAATAATAATAATAATAATAATAATAATAACGGACATCTCAGCCAAAACAAAGTTAATTCAGAGATTTCAGATTTGAATCATTAAATGTACAATTCTCTTACTTGTATAATATATATATATATAATAATAATAATACAAGATCTTTGGAAGTTTTACTATCAAGGAGTAAAATTTCGGATTTTATTGCTAACAAGCATAAGGAGTCCTAACGTTTTTGATCCTCCGGTAGAGAAATTCGTAACAATATTCATTAAATATCTTTTCTAAGTATAACTAACCTTAGAAACAACAAAGTAACGCAAATTTAATTTGGTTTCAAAGACAAGTGTGAACCAAAGTCAATGACAGATATAACTTTATAAAGTTGATAACTTTATTCATTTTGGAGACATTACGAGTATCACATTGCTTCTGAGCCATGCTTGGCTTGTAATATGTCAGTGTTTACTTAAAAATCAGAAGACAAAAAACATTGGTTCCTTTTGCCTTCACAAGGGAGACGATTTAAATTGTTTATATCATCAGCGAACATCATAATGTTATTGTTTTGCATCTTACCTTGAAGGCTCGTGAGATCTACCTGGATATGTACACTACTCAACAAGGCACCATTAAATGTTATTTGTCAACACCCCGAATATGGTGACACTCACACATGGATTACAGGGTCTTGCCTGCAGAGCTAACAAAATGCAACTGAAATTGGTTGAGCCTTTATATTTCGAGAGAAAATCCATCTCTATACAGTGTGGAAAAGACAGTTGAGATGCTGTACAGTTAAAAGTTTTTATCTCCACTTTGTTGCTCTTAATTTTAAGCCTTTTCATTTCTTCTTGGACTTATGTATTTTGTTGCTAGACTTTCAGAACACACTATTTTCCTTTTTACAATACTTTGTTAAATGGGGATTTTACAGACATCAAAAATATTTCTCAATCTTATTTCCTGGTGGAGATTTACAGTTTCCAAAACCACTAGCAGGGATATATATATATATATATATATATATATATATATATATATATATATATATATATATATATATATATATATATATATATATATATATATATATATATATATATATATATATATATATATAATACAACTACACTCATCATATATCTATCTATATATATATATATATATATATATATATATATATATATATATATATATATATATATATATATATATATACATACACTGATATGTTTTAAGTCTGAATGCAACGAAGACTTACCTTGAAAGTTGACTATATCTGACTCTTAAGCCGAGTTCAGTAAAACATATGCAAAGGTGTCGGCTGAAGGCCTACTTCAAAGGGGGGAATTTCAGGTAAACACTTAGGGTTTCACTTACAAGAATATATTTACATTAAATACATATCAAAAGAAGAATGAAGCGTAAATTAGGACAGGTAAACAGAATCCTGATGTTCCAAAGGAATAACAAACAACTGGGATATTTTCTGCTGACGAAACTCAACAGGCCCGCTTCAAAAGGGCACTGCAGAGGGTAGGAAGCAGGGGTTATACCACTGTGCATACAAGATAATGCTCAGATCCACAGCAGGTAATTCCTATCTATAATCGGGAATACACGTGGTTACGTAAGTGTATCGGGAGCGTTAATCAAGGAATCGAGGGCGTGCACAGGTGCCTAAGCAGGGCCTCGATTTCGATGAACCTGATTCCAAGTAATAAAACGAATAATTTCCTTCACAGTAGGTGTCTTTACGTTAAGACAAATTTAAAGTAATACAGGCCTCACTGCAGAAACATCGCTTTAGAAAGGAAACGGCAAAATAGTAAAAGGCTAACAGAAATGTGACTGACTCAAGAACCTTGACATCGGTACATTACCTTCGTTGGGAGACGGATTCCTCGTCCTCGGGGCCCAGCGGTGGAGGGTAGCGTTAAGGGACTTCACTACAAAAGAAAACCATAGGCTCAGGGACAGCCACACGGGATTGCAAAGGGCAGCTCAAGGAGCAGAGTGGAGGACCAAGTGTCCTGAGATAGTTCCAACTTCTTCTGAGGTAAGAGTATTCAGGGGCCAAGCGAGTTGGCATTTCTCCTTTTATGCCCTCGTAAGGATTACGTCGTTTTCATTCCAGGCAGCGTTACTGTCGTTCACCTGCAGTCCCGTTTTCTATACGGTCCGCATGCAGGGCACGCGGGTCATCTGCCAGATGTACAATATGGCGCCAGTCACATGGGCCAGTCGCTTTCCCTTTTGGGTGTGACTTCTTCAGGCGGGATAGGAGTCTTCCGGGTGAACAGCACCTACAATCAAGGTCTTTGGCAGTCACTAGAGCACAGAAAGGATTAAATGGTTTCCCAAACGGGGTAGTGGTAGGAGGAGATGAAATAGGGGCGAATTTCCACCCGCAATTATCTTTAAGATAAAAGAAATAAAATGAACATTATTTTAAGAAAAGTAAAATCAATCTTATATTGGGGTTTATGTTAATATTGAAGGATGAGATAGCGTGAGCGAGGTTTACCTCTTGACAATATATATATATATATATATATATATATATATATATATATATATATATATATATATATATATATATATATATATATATATATTATATTAAGAGACACACATATATATATATATATATATATATATATATATATATATATATGTGTGTGTGTGTGTCTGTGTGTGCATGTGTGTGTGCATGTG
>NC_089799.1:27404613-27417113 GCF_040412425.1 Macrobrachium rosenbergii | reverse complement strand
AAATGGAGAATATAAACAAATTATGACACGATTCCAAACCGCATCCCGAGAATCTGAATGAGGCCACGTTACCGATCTGACCACGAAAAGAGTAAAAGCCTAAGGCCGCTCCAAAATCCATATAGGTCCTAGGCAGCTCATACATACATATGCATGTCGAACTCAGATACATCTAACAGAGATGTAATAGACCCTTCCTCACCAGCTCTAATAAAGTTATCTGATTTCGGCAATAGACCTTTATCCTCGTGGTGAGATAGGCAAATATCTATATCTGTCTATCTACCTATAGTATATATGTATATATATATATATATATATATATATATATATATATATATATATATATATATATATATATATATATTACGCATTTATATATACAGTATATATATATACACATAGAGTAAATGTCTATTGCAGAATTCAGATAAATTTATTAGAGCTGGTGAGGATGGGTCTATTCCATCTCTAATACATGTATCCGAATTGAAAGGTACATATACATACGTATATAATATATATATATATATATATATATATATATATATATATATATATATATATATATATATATATATATATATATATATATGCATGTATGTATGTATGTGTGTATATATATAGTGTGTGTGTGTGTGCACGCGCACGTGCGTGTATGTAGAAAATTATAACAAAAAGTCCTCTCTAAAACGTTCTCGCTTTCACGTATGGAATTTTACACTGATAGGTGGGGCCCCATATAAAAAGTACGGAATTTCTCGGAAAATGGAGCTATCGATTGAAAGCTTTTCTACTTTTAATGCAAAAGCATTATAAAATTTCCAATATTTCTAGTGAGTGTTTTGTCTTATGGATGTTTTTTCCGTTCTCCAATTAAACGTTAAGAGGATTTTCGTTTTGATTTCAATTCTGTGATAACATCCATTCCGACATAAAATTGTTTTAAGATGACAAGTGTGTTTTCTAGCCAGCAACTTACTTATAACAGGTATTTTGGATTTTCTTTATTCAAACTCCAATTTATAGAGTGCCTAGCTGGACACAGAATAACCATAAAAATTGTCTAGCTGCGAGTTTCTAACGATGCATTTAGTTTAATCGGGATTTTTAAAATCGTTGATTTGCTGTAGCATGTAGGGGTCACTTACTGCATACGTTGCTAATTTCCAGGCGCTGCTCAGTTATCACCAATATTTCCCCGAAGAATTGGTCAACGAGGATGGCACGTAATCTGCATGACATCTTTGCACAGATGCGACAAATCTGATATTAATTTCATGAGGAAAACCCTCGAAAGCAAAAAACTAAATGTTAACGAACCTGGTACACACAAAGAAATACTGTCATATTCAATCATGCATGTGATACCAACCCACTCACGAACAGGTATGCATCAATTTACTTACACATGTAAAATACCAGTAGTATTACATGCCGGATGTTTGAAACTTCCCTTATCAGGGAAAGGTCCAGTAACAAAAACCCACTCCAAACTGTCTTGCAAGAAGGATCAACTATATAATTACTTCCTGGAATATAATTCTATATAACACTAATAGTCTTGAAACTGGGGCTTACCCCGTAGCCCAATTGACATCTTATCTCCTAACTTCCTGTTTCAATGTTTAAACAGGTTTCAAGGACGTGTGGGACTGGGAAATTAATTTTGTAATCCAAAGTTCATTTTATTTATTTATTAATTTGATATCCGTCATCTACACACACACACAACTATATATATATATATATATATATATATATATATATATATATATATATATATATATATATATATATATGTATATATATATATATACATATATATATATATATATATATATATATATATATATATATATATATATATATATATATATATATAAGAAAATAGACACAACTTCACCATGTTTATATACTCATACTCCTTGTGTTATGCTTCAATAAGACGGGTTGGTTTAGATTCCAGGCCATTTAATTTACAAAGTACGAGCTTTGGAAGACATACAGTCTTCTTCACCCAGTACCGGTGAGTGCAGTGGAGCTGTACATCTTCGAAAGCTTCGAATTTGTAAATTAAAGAATATGGAATCTAAACCATCCAATCTTACAGAAGAATAACACAAGTAGTGTGAATATATGTGTATATATATATATTATATATATAATATAATTTAATATTTATATATATACATATAACATATATATAATATATATATATATATATATATATATATATATTACATTAACGAACAGGAAAATATTAATTTCAATAAGTATCTAGCAAATCAAATGAAATTTGGCCACACCTTGTAACCAAAAACTATAATTATAATACGAGCACAGAACGAAACGAAGGGAGGCACAAATCAATCCATAAAAATTAATACAGACAAACAAGTAACCAAATCTACATAGAAAGCATATAATTAAGCACCATATAAAGTACGAGCTGAAACGCTGTCATAAAATATCCATAAGTATACATTTTCGTGTAAATTATTCACACTACTTAAAATTTTACTACTACCCCAAAATAAGGAATGAAATAAAAGGAATTGAAGATAAGTAACTGAGTTTTCGCGGATGGAAATATGCAGATTGTTTAAAATTTAACAGCCACCCAAAAATGAGTAAAAAAAAATGAAATATTAGCAACAATTTTTAACGATAGAAGCGTGTAGAATAAAAAAAAAGAAGGCAGGATGAAGGGCGGTGTTAATATAAAGCTCACAAATTGTTGTTGAAAAAATCAATGCATTTCATAACAAGAAACAAAATCATCTAAACTTTTCTCCACCGCATGTACATTTTTTCTTTCCTTGAAGAGATACAACCAACAATGAAGTTGTGCAACAATATGAGCAAGACCTGAGGTTGCCATGGCAGTGATTGGTCACTTCAATTTAAGTACGACGGTCCCTGAATACATAATGCTAGCTCTCTCTCTCTCTCTCTCTCTCTCTCTCTCTCTCTCTCTCTCTCTCTCTCTCTCTCTCTCTCTCTCTATCTATCTATCTCTCGTGTAGACACTTGTAACGTTAACTAAATACAGAAAAGGGTGCATCTCGAAACTCTCCTGATGAAGACGTGGTTTTCACCGCAATATAATTATAAACCACTACATAATCCACCAATAAGAAGTCAGGCTTTTGTGTCAATCCCGAATCATCAATGAAAATGTGAGAATTACTTATTCAACAGTACAGATGGAGATCCCATTATCCCTTGAATGTGACCTTCAAAGTAAAGGTTCCAGATTCCCGTACAACTCTCCCACTACAGTTCAGTGGAATTGTAAAGGGCTGCGAGTTAAATGGGAGTATCTGAAATACAAATGTCCTTTTGCATTTAGCTTTACGAAGCAATGGTGGATTACTGTGATTCCTTGACCAACTGTGGATGTGTCGCTTATCTCACTCTTCGACCTAAATGATAGAAATTGTTATTGGAATATTTGAATTACACAATTTAGTCTCAAATCGCAATAAAATGCACTTTGTTGTCTAGGATCTAAATACCACGTAGACTTAAATTTCACTATATATGATAGAAATGTCTAGTATACAGATTCTCTACGCTCTTAACTTTTGTGAGTTTATGTGTGATTAAACAGTTCTAAAAGAAGTAAATCAACATCCAACAATAAAATAACCTTCATACCATTATTGAAAATTCAGGATGAAAATTTTGAAAAATAACTTTTTCAGAGGCAGGAGCCTATTAGACAGGGCAAAGCTTATATCCACATCCTAGAAAGGAAGAGGGTAAAAAAAAAAAAAAAAAAAAAAAAACTCCGCCCAATCGAGTTTTCTGTCCAGTGGTGGACTCAGCCACTGCCCATAAAACTCTTAGCCCCGGCCCATTAAACTCAGCCACGGTCCGGTGGTGGACTGTGTTGTTGGTACTTATAGTGCTGCCATTAGTACGATCATGGCAAACTTTGACCTCAAATCAAATCAAAACTACTAGAGAGCTGCAATTTGAAGCGTTTGATGATTGGAGGGCGGATGATCAACATACCAATTTGCAGCCCTCTAGCCTAAGTAGTTTTTAAGATCTGAGGCGGACGGACAAAAAATTGAAAGGCATTCAGCCATAAAGGATACTATAGACCAATTTCTTAAAGGATGGAAAATTACAAGCGCGAGGGAAAGTAGATTAAGGAAAAGTCTTCCAGAGAAAGTCATCGAATCGTACCCTCCAAGGATTCCTGATTTCATTTTCAGTAAATGTTGGAAGATGCGACCGAAGAGTAATACGACGTAAAACAGGACTATTTTTGGGACAAAAGCCATTTAATCATGCAGAGAGAAAGAACACAAGAGGAAAGATTACGGTGCATCTTTCTACATAAGTTCGGTATGGCGAAAATTTGTTTTGTTTTTGTTGGTTATGCCAATACTGAATTTTATGAGATATTTATTTTATGATATACCGAATTTGTCAAAAAAAAAAAAAAAAAAAAGATGAACTGAAGATGAAGCAACCTTCATATTAGAGTAATATTCAAATGTCGGATACATCCGAAAAAGCGTCATAAGAGAAATGCAATCTCCAATAAGGTCAAGGAGCTTTTGGTTTATATATATATATATATATATATATATATATATATATATATATATATATATATATATATATATATATAATATATATATATATATATATATATATATATATATATATATATATATATATATATATATATATGTGTGTGTGTGTGTGTGTGTGTAGTGTATAATAAATAAAATTATATATAATATATATATATATATATATATATATATATATATATATATATATATATATACATATATATATATATATACACAGTATTTATACATAGAAAACAGACTACTACATACAACTGAAAAACCCAAGCCTGTTCATCTTCATCCTGAATATCTGGGTTTCACTGGTTCCTTTTTACACCCCTTGAACGAACGGCAGCTTGAGTGAAAAGTAGCCCAGGGTGACATTTGCTAGAGATGGAAACGTCACATAAACACTGTTTAGCTGTTTAGCCTCGGAGGTCTGATATTCTTATAATTCTGGTCTGAAATTTTTATCAGTGTGCACATTTTCAGCTTGATCTTGCTATCAGTGTATGCCCTTCTAAATGAATCATCAAACCTAGGGTAATTATTCCAGCTATTAACTTGTGACTCATTAAACTGTTATCATAGGATATGGGTTTGGATTTGTTTTCGATATCTTGAAGGCGATATAGTCACACTCTCTTACCTTTAGGGTATGAGACAATTTTCCAATAATGGAACTCAAAATACTGATTAAACGAGTTGTCCGCTCACATGACAGAGTAGTGTGACGTGTGAATAAAGTACCAGCATTTGGCCTCAACTGTAGTCGAAACTTTCATTAGAACTGGACCCAGTACATTACCGGAAATATGAGCACGCTCCTTTATCAGCCGGAGACACTCAAACTGACAGAAATCCAGAGCAGAGCTGCCATGCTAATCAACAATACCAGAAGCAAGCTGGTCGTTGCATACATCACCAGGGTCTCCAGAGATGGAAGATACCTTGGGGTCGAGGGATTGTCCTAAGCCTATTATTTCAAGAGAGCAACCAAGCATTCACACTTGTACATTATTATAATTTGCCAAGGTCCATTTCGTTGCAATCACATCTACAATTCCCCCAATAAATACATGTACTGTCACATCACAATCACTTTTTCGTTGCGTCAAATTCATAATTCCTTTAACACAAAATACATAAAAGAGATAACCTCCATGTTCAATAATGCAGGGGTAAGTATATGTAGCCATATCTAATGCTGGATTGATGAAATTTATTCTATGTATATTTCCAGAAGCAAGTTTTTCGATGAAAAAAATCACGTCCTTTCTAGCAGTAAAACACTGCAGGTCAAGGAATTTTGTTTTCAGGTATGAAATATTCATGAAAACCACCTTTCATTTCTTTTTATTAAGAAGATTTCTGGGCCCATGATAGGTACTCTGTACCAAGGTGACGATCTCTTAGTTTACAAATAAAAACACAAAAAAAGGGTTTTCCTGACAACTTTCATTATATGTGTATGGCTTGTCGGATCTGTGGATTTAACCTCGTCGATTTTTAGTTTTATGTAAAAGAAAACTATTGAGATGGATATTTGTCTGTCCGTCCGCACTTTTTCTGTCCGCCCTCATATCTTAAAAACTGCTAAGGCTAGAGGACTGCAAAGTGGTATGTTGATCATCCGCCCTGCAATCATCAAACATACCAAATTGCAGCCCTCTAGCCTCAGTAGTTTTTATTTTATTTAAGGTTAAAGTGAGCTCTGATCGTGCTTCTGGCATCGCTATAGGTGCCGACAAAGCAGGCCACCGCCGGGCCGTGGCTGAGAGTTTCATACAGCAATATACGTAAGAAAACTCGATTGCGCCGAAGAAACTTCGACGCATTTTTCACCTGTTATATTTTGTTTTAAATATTTGTTGCTCTGACGGTTCACTTGAGCTTGCCCGATCACTAATATACGCAAGAGTAAGAGTTCTTGCAACTGAAATGTAAAAGAAAAAGAAAAGTTCTCTCAGGATTCATGACTGAAGGACAATGTTCGACTCTTCTTAAGGGTTGAGAGAGAAATCACCATTGAGGCTTGGTAGGTTGAGGGGTGAGGTGCTCGCAGTCTCGTTGTGTTGCGTGTGTGCGTGCGTGTGCTCACGATTTCCATTCACTGAAAAATGTAGAATGTATGAATGAATTCGAGTGGATTACGACGTTTTAAAGGCAGGGCTCAACTTTTCTTTATTCTCTCTATTCCTGCTGCGTCGTAAATTTTCGTTTTACGTTTAATGAAGTGATTTACAAAGTACGGAGCTTTTAAAGCTGTTGCTTTGAACAAAACCTGATAAAATTAAACTACTTTTTCTCCCTACTGAAAACCGTGTTTATTTGTCTGATAAAACATTCTACTTCTAGTCTCATTTTGGCCTTAAACCCCCAGAGAGAGAAAAGCAGTTTTCTCTGTTTATTTATAAGGCGGAAAAGTTATACGTCCATTTTTAGGATAATGTAAATAATATTCTGGACTTCATGTGCAGTAAAATATAGAGACACTAAAACGAGTAATAAAACAGAAAAAAGAAAAAAAAAAATTAATAACGTACTGGCCCAGGTCAGTAACATATATTGC
Source organism: Macrobrachium rosenbergii (assembly GCF_040412425.1). Taxonomy (NCBI): domain Eukaryota; kingdom Metazoa; phylum Arthropoda; class Malacostraca; order Decapoda; family Palaemonidae; genus Macrobrachium; species Macrobrachium rosenbergii. Next base: position 27,409,943 of record NC_089799.1, on the reverse strand, counting down.
GAGAACACTATTCCCTGCTCGCAATTTCCTTCTCCCCTCAACCAAAATTCCGGTGAGCTCCAAAGAAGAACTCTACCGTATAAGAGGCATCATCTATTTACTTAATGCCTTAATTTACAAAAGGCTTAAAGAAACGGAGGGTTTGGGGATTCAGAAGCAGAAAGAAATGGGAAAAGGAAGGAGGAGAAGCAAGGAGAATAAACGATAGGAGAAAATGGAAGAAAAACACAAAGCGAGAGTCTAAAAGAACGCGGGATCAGACTAGCAAAGCGAATCAAATATGATAAATGAAGTGAAGTGTGGAATGGCAAGTCTAAACACTGTAATGATGAAATTATATACAAACTAACAAAATACAATTTAGAAGATTTATACATACCGACGGGTAAGAATTCAAAGGCATACTTGGAAAGTAAGTTAAGATAAAAAAAAATCGGAATTTAAAATAAAAAGAAAGGACAAAGTAACAACAAAATGGAAAACAGTCTGTTAATGAAACTACATCCGTAAACGGGGGGGTTACAATGATTTTCCGTGGAGAGTGAACAGGAGAAAAAGAGATATGTAGGTAAGGCGAGTGAGGGTTTGATTAGTGAGACATTAGGCGGGTTTTATTGAGGAAGTGAGAGTTCACCTAAATCAAATAACGTACTCAAGAGATGCGAACATGGTGGGGAATCCAATAAGGGCTTCCGATGTTTCTATTCACTGGTCCAACCGATGAATTCTTTCTCTATTTTTGTGTGGTCTGTCTGTCAGTCACGGTATCTGGCCAAATTTTTATGGCTATAGCTGGCCATTTTTATGGCTATAGCTATGTATTAATAACCGCAATGCCTCTGAGCAATGCAGAAATGCCGGTTGCTCAAACTGAAGATATGATAAATGGCTTTTTTATAAGAATTATTTAAATGTGAAATTTACAGAAACTGATTTAACTTATATACAAAGAGCAAATGTTTTACAGTGCTTCATTCTTATTAGCATTTGGATACTTCTGAGCAAAGAGTGGGGAAATGTTCGACAAAATATTCAAAGCAATAGCTAAAAAATGGGAAAAAAGTCAGAAACAATATTCAGAGTATAGCTATGTGGCACCTCATGTCCAACATCTAACATGGAAGTTTGGGTGCCTCCTGGGAAATAAAAAAAATAAAAAAATTGTCTTTATTAATTTAATTTACGGCACAGAGGTAATGGAATCATTCCTAACTGATATAAAGCATCTGCATACCAAAATGCTTTGTAAAGTATTAGTGTACAGGCTATATATATATATATATATATATATATATATATATATATATATATATATATATGTGTGTGTGTGTGTGTGTGTGTGTGTGTGTGTGTGTGTGTGTGTGTGTGTGTAACTTGATACCAGCGGGAGCTGGGAGTCAAGAGATGGACTGGGGCTAAAAATATCAACCCTAAAATTTATTGGGAACTACAAGGCCCTACTTATGGCAACCTTCTCTCCCAAAGGAGAACATTAGGGTTGTGAAAAAATGTGTGATGCTTTGATATCTGTATATGTATCATACTTATATGAAAGTACAATTAATTATATCTATCTTTATATGTATATGGCTGTGTGAAAGTGTGTATTTTAACGAAAAACTCCATCGACGAAAAATAAAAAAGGGACTTTAGAAACAAAATAAAACTGACATAAGTTGAAGGGCATTAAGAATGTGACTAAGAACGTCGAACATGCTAACCCCTCCCTTTTTTTTTTTTAGCCAAGAACCGCATGGAATATCTTATTAATGCCTAAGTGAGAGAGAAATGGAACCCAGTGTTTAAAAAGTGCATTTTTGAGATTGTGAAAAAGTTCATGTGAAACAAAGCAGAGGTTCACTGTGGCACAGATTACAAAGAAGGGAAAATGTTTACCCTTGATGGCCTAAAAGAAAAAAAAAAATTGGGGTTTTCGTTCTCCTTCGACATTCTGGGCATGACATCAAACATACTGATCCATCCGTACTAATCAAAAGTCCCTGCCCATAAATAACGAACACTTTAGGATCAGAAATCGCCAACAAAAGTCAACAAAGCCATGTCATTAGGGCATTCGGATGTAGACATTTTGGAGAGAACTCTCCTGAATACGTTTATCAAGCAAATAATGACCACATGTCAGAATTTCAACCTCCAATCCATCTCCTACCAAGAGCAACAAATTAGAACGTATCCGGAAGAAAGGAAATTTGGACGGTATAAATTAATAAATATAATCTTATCAAATACATTACTAACCAAAAGAGTTCCATCCAAAATGCATTTGACTCGGATAAATGCTGTCTATGCAACACCCATTTTCCACCAAGGCGAGGACCGAAGTATATCACTCGAAATATCATTACTTGTTCAATAATCCCTATTTCCTCCCGGGGCCTTTTTGGAATTATATATATGTAATAATAATAATAATAATAATATATATATATATATATATATATATATATATATATATATATATATATATATATATACAGTATGTGTGTGTGTATATGTATATATATATATATATATATATATATATATATATATATATATATATAAATTACACCACAGGTCCCTTTAGACCATTTTATACATACAGATGTATCTTATAATAATAATAATAATATAATAATAATAATAATAATAATAATAATAATAATAAATTAAGTCCTCGATTTTCCATATAATTTCCAATTATATATATACATATATATATATATATATATATATATATATATATATATATATATATATATATATATATATATATATATATATATATATATATATATATATATATAATATTGGACAAAAATAATTTACAAGAATTCAAACCACATATATAACTCCGATCAGGATTTATCTCTCATGTTATCATACCTTTCATGAAAATTTTGAATTTTCCAAGAAACGAATACCATTCGCAGTTTACGTTAAAAACAAATGTTGTTAAAGGCCATTTAATAGCATTGTATTTCATACAAGTTTGTACCCAGGAATGCAGCCTCGCCGGCCACCTCAGGGCTTCGCTTAACCTGCAATTAAATTCAGCAACACACCACTAGCTTTAAAGTAACATTATGCACACAAAGATGTCTCACAAAACTGTACGGTAAAATAGACCACGTTTTACTAAAAGTTCCCCAGAAGAAATGGTCATGGAAAAATTTTTTTTTTTCACGAGAAGTTTTCGGCACCATGGGCCGAAGGTAACCGTTTCATCGTGTATTCCGAAGTTTCGCTAACGTGTTTCGCTTGGGGATTTCCCGTAGAGCTTCGCTCACCTTTCGAAGGTTTCGCTTTGTTTCACGAAGATTAGTTGGCAGTGGCGTTCGACAAACATTATTGATCTTCGCCAACTCGGATAATTCCAGCGCAACCCTTGGACGGCTGCCTCCTGGCACTGGTTAGGCACAAACGTAACCTTCCACATACACACAAACATTACATATTGTGTTTCTGTACGTCTTTATACGTAAAGACGCTCAGATGCACAAAAAATGTATACATATTAACATTAGGTCTGTAGGATTGAACTGAATATAGAATTTAGGCCAAACACCAAGCACTGGGACCTATGAGGTCATTCAGCACTGTAACGGAAATTGACAGTAAAAGGTCTGAGAGGTGTAACAGGAGGGAAAACCTCGCAGTTGCACTAGAAATCAATTGTTTGGAGAGGGTGGAAAGTAAGATGAAACAGAATATGAAAGGAGGTACAGTACAAGAAGGGTAAGTCTGCAGGAAATTGTGAATATATCAGAAAGAAATATACAATGAAACGATGAGTAAAATATGAGTAGTATGCACACGCGCATCACGGGATGCGACTTCATTTGAATGCAGTATTTGAACCGAAGAATAATACAAAAATAATGAATTTTGAGACACAACATATAGAAATGTAAGGACACATTGAAAACCTAGACGATATCACACCGTTTGAAGATATGACGAAAAGAAACAAAACAAGTAAGCACGCAAAGGCCTACATGTGAAAATAGACGACTCACTTACGTCTGAGAGACTGAGCAAGCACTTGAGGGATAATTAAAAACTACCATCGTAGTTTTAAACTCTAATAAAGTAAAGCAGGTTGGAACCAGTGGCCCAGCTGAAGGAGGCCAAGACTCAGTTCCAATTTTAAATACAAATTTTCATAATTATCTGAATAGTGAACTTCTGAGAAATACCGGGGCTTTGGGAAAATAACGCCAGAGCAAATTGTGTGCAAATTCAGAGAGAAAAGGAGAGAAATAAAATGTCTGTCAGCCTTAACGTAAAACTTTAAGAAACTCACGAGAGTTTTTATGCATAGGGGGGAAAATACTCATGTATAAATATTTTCTTTAAATCACCTGCTCTTTGCCCAATTAAATGGGGTGGCGCAGCAGTGCAGACTTATGGTTCCTCAGCAAGTCTTATGAAGTGTGGTGGATAACTCTTTTTCTTGCCACCATCAGACATGGGCTGGACATGGGGCGGCCAACTGTCCTAATTGCAACTTACAAGGGTGGGTGATGGATCAGCCAGTCCCTACGCCAAGGTTGTGTGTATGTGTATACATATATATATACAGTATATATATGTATATATATACTGTATATGTATATATAATGTATACATATATATAATTTATATATATATATATCTTTATCACTTACACAATTGTCCTGTGCATTAATAAAATTGATAACAGGACCTCATTTAAATTGGATGGTATCTAGCGGAGATATTTATTCAGGAAAAGTTACAAGATTTCCAGGACTAACTGCCCTTATCGTCTGGTAGCCGTAAATTCTACAGGTACCAGGCAATAAGGACAGTTAGTCCTGGAAAGCTTGTAACTTTTCCTGAATAAATATCTCCGCTAGATACCATCCAATTTAAATAATGTCCTTTTATTCTTCTTCGTTTTAACGTGCTTTTTTTTTCCATTTTTATATGGGGTGAGCATGATGCCTTCTTTTGAAGGACTTTGATTTAGCGGTGGGGTAGGCCGTAGCCTCGATCGGCTGCCCTGCCTGACATCGCTTAGACCCCGGTAACGAATGTGGGGTAACGAATGTGTACATGTATTGTACCAAATCCCCAGTTCCCTTTCTCCCAGCAGCGAGAAGAACTGGGCGGGTAGGTCGACAGTTCGAGACGTGTAAGGTGTGTTATGTTTTTAGAAGATGTTGGAGTGGCTTTGTTTATGTGTGTATTAGTCTGTAACACCCATTTGCTTTCAGCAAACCTATCCGTTGATTACATATGTAATCCCGGGGTGTCTACACGGATAGCAAAGTGTCCGCCTTCTCTGACCGGTCGGCTGCGGGGAT
>NC_089799.1:27397113-27402113 GCF_040412425.1 Macrobrachium rosenbergii | reverse complement strand
AGTATATATAAATGATTTATATAGTATGTGGTACATATGGTATAAGAATTGTTTCTTGTATAGGGGTTTATTCTATGTTTCGAGGCTTAAAGTGTGAGATCGTTGCCTTGTCTTCTTTAGTGATCCAGCCTTTCTCTCTCTCTCTCTCTCTCTCTCTCTCTCTCTCTCTCTCTCACACACACACACACACACACACACACACACACACACATATATATATATATATATATATATATATATATATATATATATATATATATATATATATATATATATATATATATATATATATATATATATATATATATATGTGTGTGTGTGCATTTGTCTGTGTGTGCGCGCAAGTATGCATGGGTACTTTGTGGATAGAAATGCGAAATCTACGGAAAAATAATTACATGTGGTTTTATGAAGAAAATAGTCATAAATTTTCGTCGTTTGTAATAAATCTTAGGTATTCCATTCGTACCGTGACTCTTGAGAGATCATAAACTACCTCAATAGTCAAAGGAATTAAGAAGCGGGAACTTCATCCGTAACATCATTCGCAAAATCCCCGTCTCTTCCACTACTAACATTAACACTACAACGATTACCAGCGCTCTTACTGCCGCCGCTACTATTATTGCTACCGTAATAACAAAACTTTTCCAGTTAAGTCGTCTTTGGAATCATTATGTTGTCAACAGACTTTTGCAGAGGCCGTAGAAAGATTAATTTCCCCAAGTGTAAAGTTTCCCTCAGCGCTAAAGTTGTCGCTTTATTGTACAATTTCCCTCAGGAGTCAATTATCTATTACTGCCTGATCTTTCGCTTCTTCCTCCTCGGTTGTTATTGGTTTCGCTTGTTGCCTACTCTCCTTTATTTCCTTTAAAGGGACTCAATTAATTCTCCTAACCCCTGTCCTTCTAAAGGAAACATCTATATAGCTCTCTTCGTCTTTGGTGATGTCTCAACGAAAATACTTTTGGAGTCTCGAGGAGTGTAGGGGATTCAATTTTAACCTTCGTGTTTTTAAATAAAGGGTCTTAATCCGTCTCAGTCTACTATTTCCACTGTTTTCAATCGTTGGCTTTTAAAACAAAAGATTTAGGCAGTTTGTTTAATTTTCTAGGCGTTGTTTGCACACGGGAACGGTATTCGTATTCATTCTCAATCCTCTTCTATATTCACTTTAACAATTTTATTAAGCTTCCTACGCTCAGATTTATTTTTCATCCGCTGCCCTTTGGAGAAAATGTCTTTTTTTCTTTCTTATCCACACAAAGAAATTTTTAAAATTAAGATGCACTTTTTTCAGCATTATGCTTACTACGAAGGCGTCATATTTTCTTAGGTTTTTTCATTTGCATCCTAATTTTTTTTATTTTCCTATTTGGTATAGGATTACTAAAAAAATTTCCTTTCATTTGCTAATCATTAGTGTTTATTTCTATCCCTTTTACTTACTGCACATTATAAATTTTACAATTATTCATTTCAACATCAGAGTAAATGCAAAAGAAGGATAAGGTGTTATCATTAGGAGAGAGAATTAAATTTTATGACTGACAGAAGTTTATCAAACATATGAAAATAATTTTAAATATGAACATTAATAACAGAAGTATATAATTTTAATGCATACACACATGTACACACATACAAACACACACACAATATATATATATATATATATAGTATATATATATATATATATATATATATATATATATATATATATATATATATATATATATATATATATATATATATATATATATATATATATGATATATAGAGAGAGAGAGAGAGAGAGAGAGAGAGAGAGAGAGAGAGAGAGAGAGAGAGAGAGAGAGAGAGAGAGAATCTTTAAACGCCAAGTCTTGCTAGCAAAAAATTACTTTGCAGTCAAACCTTCAGAAACTTTGCCAAAACAATATGTAAGGAGATCCTGAAAATTTACCAAAACAATATGTAATGTCATATTGAATGTCACAGACGTTTACAAAATAAAGACAGAGAGGCATGCGACAGTAAGGTACAATCAAATGCACAGCTTTGGGTCTCGGGAATATAAAAGGAACGGACAGGTCCATCTGCCCAATCTGAGAAGAACCGAATCCGTTCATCCTGAAGACGTCCTTGGCCTCAAGTAAGGCGATCCCAGCATCCAGACAGCTAATCCCGCATCGTTTCTCTTACAAATCCTTGCATTAGATGAGCCCCTTCACATCCTTACCGAATCTCCGGGTCGGGTGGTGGGGGTCACAAAAGGGGAGGTGGGATCAATGATTGAAGTTACACCGAGGGATGGGAGCCTGAGTTCCTGACACACTTCCAGGAGTGGCTACAAAAACTGAATCACTACCTTGCAAGTTCCTTTTGTACATATATATATATATATATATATATATATATATATATATATATATATATATATATATATATATATATATGTGTGTGTGTGTGTGTGTGTGTATGTATGTTGGCGTATGTCCGTGTGTGCTCTGAGTTTGTGTATAAAAAAAGTGTGCATATATATATATATATATATATATATATATATATATATATATATATATATATATATATATATATATATATATGCATATATACATATATATATACAGTATATATGTGTATGTGTATGTGTGTTGACGTATGTCCGTGTGTGCTCTGAGTTTGTGTATAAAAAAGTGTGCATATATATATATATATATATATATATATATATATATATATATATATATATATATATATATATATATATATATATATATAAACACATATATATATATATATATATATATATATATATATATATATATATATATATATATATATATATATATATATATATATATACTAGCTGACCAACCAGGTGCTGCCCGGGAGAACTCTGAATGACAACTGATAAACACTCACTCACTCACTCACTCACTCACTCACTCACTCTCTCTCTCTCTCTCTCTCTCTCCTCCCTAACATCCCCTCTACTCTCTCTCTCTCACTTCCTCTCCCTCTCGCTCTCTCTCTTTCCTGTTAAGATAGTTGCTTCAATTACATTGTCCAGCATTTTTGACATTTTACATTTCACCCCTTTTAATCCCCCATTCCTATCGGGGCTGAACTTAGACCTAAAGGGCATCGGGAGTGTTACTATTCATCTCAGCGACCTCGAAAACTATAGATTAGACACTAATATCTGTAATTTTTTACATTTTATTTTTCACCCCTTCTCACCCCACCCTCCTATTGGGGCTAAACTTGGACTTGTAGGGCATTGGGAGTGTCGCCATTCATCTCAGAGATCTCAAAAACTATGGATTTAACACTAATGTCTACCGATTTCGCTTATTTTTACATGTCACCCCCTTCTCACCCTCCCCCCCTTTGGTGTCAGTGTTGTCTTACCACCCCCCTACAGTATTCTTTTTCAGACAGTAAGTCATATGTATAACATGAGGTATGATAAATCCACAGAGTTTATTTAATTACTAAGTCTATGGGCAGAACCAACCCTGTTTCAGGGAAGCCCTTTCAAGACAGTAAGTGATACATATGCCAGGTTTGGCTGAAATTGCCCAATGCATTTCAGAGTTATGCTGGAACATACAAACATACATACATTCACGACATACACATCCATTTTTATATATATAGATATAAGAAAAAGACTAAGGCACTTTAGTATCTTTTTTAAAAATAATGCCAGGCCTTGACTGATAAAGTTGTCAAAATATCCTGCGTAATTCGTTTTATCTCGAAAACAGCAGGAACTGCCGATCCCTCTTAAACACCAATCATTCGCATTACCAATTAAGAACAGATAAAAATAAAACCAGATTAATTATTCCATGAGCATTAGCTTTCGAAAAATTAGCTCATAAGCTTTCTGGTTTGTTCATTAGTTTCAGAAAATCCTTCTAACCGACAGATAAGCAAATAACACTAAAAATATAAACATTAGCAAGAACTATTAATAACAGAGACTGTAATATACAAAAACCTAACCTAAGCGGGCTATCAATAACAATTATCTAATGTAAAATGTCCAATTTTTAAACATCACAAATGTAAAATGTCTAATGTGTAAACACATATGTAAAATATTCAATTTTTTAAACATTACATATGCAAAATGTCTAATTTGTAAGCATCACAATTGTAAAATCTTTAATTTTTAATCATCATATATGTAAAAACATCACATGTAAAATGTCTAATTTTTAAACATCACATATATAAAATGTGCAGTTTTTAAACATCACATACGTAATATGTCCAGTTTTTAAACACCACATATGTAAAATATCCAATTCTTAAACATCACATAAGTGTGAATCATTTCCTATATGTACCACATAAAAAACTAAGACTCCGAAGAACTTACTTCAGGAGCTTATATTATTCATCTTGCATTAAGCATGCTGTCATGTGGCCACCAGCTAAGAAACAGAAATATTAAGGACGAGGGGAGACTGTTTATCCTTGTAGGTATTCCAAGTTGCTTAGAGTAGTACCAATATCAACAGTTCTCTGAAGATAAATATTCCAGTCCCGTCTGTGTAACTCGTATGGGGATATTCTGATCGTGTAACCCACGCTACAAAGTAGAAGGCATTAGTAGTAATGGGTAAGTGCTATGTTATTCCCTTTACAGCAGAAAAGTAGTGTTTGAGAAACAGACAGACAAAATTCTTCAATATATATATATATATATATATATATATGAAAAGTTCTATGGTCTTCAATTTAAAATGTTATGTTTTCTTTTTATTGTGTTGTGATTCTTTATTTGTCCACTTAAACACAAATACCTCCTAATTAATCATTACAAAAAAATTACGAAAAGTTAAAAATGAACCTTTGTCCTGGCCACGTGTTACAAACGAAAACAATTACCTGAATAGTGAAAAATAACTAATGGTTCACACGCACATATAATGGACACATAATGTCAAAATTACGATAATGTGCTCTGTAGAACAAAAGCTGCTATAAATTATATATCAATG
>NC_089799.1:27277113-27392113 GCF_040412425.1 Macrobrachium rosenbergii | reverse complement strand
TGTGTTGATGTCAAATATAGCATAACCAAACTTTTAACTAACTAGAAAGATAAAATAATGATTTTTTGGGAATAAAGTTAGGATCAACGAGTAGACAATTATAATAAGTAAATGATATTTTGGAGGGATATCGAGGTCGTTAAGTAGTATTTGGAGGTAATCACTCTGAAACTGAATTTTCATTAATCCTGGGCTGCTCTGGTCCCAGTGGTGTTATATATATATATATATATATATATATATATATATATATATATATATATATATATATATATATATATATATATATGTGTGTGTGTGTACATATATTTAATGTATATATAGATCAGAAAGAAATGTTTACAAGGAAAATCAGTTTTACAGACGATAATTACAGTTAATGGTTATATATATATATATATATATATATATATATATATATATATATATATATATATATATGTGTGTGTGTGTACATATATTTAATGTATATATAGATCAGAAAGAAATGTTTACAAGGAAAAATCATCAGTTTTACAGACGATAATTACAGTTAATGGAATATGTATATATATATATATATATATATATATATATATATATATATATATATATATATATATATATATATATATATATATATATATATATATATATATATATACAAACACACACACGATGGAAAACTTAATTCGAAGCTCTTCTAAAGAATTACCAACACTTTTCACGAGTAATAAGTATAACAATAATAACAACAAAAACTTGAAGACGACAGGCTGATTCATCAGTGAAAAAAAGGCAATAGACAACCAAGAAGAATGAATAAATAATCTCGCAGATTCTTCTCTCAATCGTTACCCAAAGTCCCATTCGTAATAACTTCCATGACAAATTCTGTTTTACTTTCGCCATTCGTCTGACGGTCTCCCGAGTTTCATCTTAACTCTGTTCGATCCCCAACCTGTCATTAAGGAGACTAGGAAATCTCGGACGATAGATGGTTTGTGAAAATAAACTGCTCTTCTTACTCCTAGTAATGAAAAGGGATGTCATACACACACAGACACACACATACACCATCGATTGATCAGTTTCTGTAAATTGGTATCCAAACAACTATGATTGGACGTTTTACTAATCTGAAGTATGTAAAAGGAAGTCTTTGGTTTTTTCATGCAGTCCATATGTGCTTTATATCTATCTATCTATCTATCTACACACACACACACACATATACATACATATATATTCCCAGATACCTTTTCAGATGTTCTATATTAAAGGAGGGAAGATATCTTTTCGTTTATTATATGCTCTAGAGATCGCAGCCGCCAGCCATATGCAACGTTCACCTGCAACTATTTCTCACAGTGGAGAACCAGGATAATACTTGAATTCATTCAAGTTAGAGCCAAACTTATGAATCCAAGGACGTTTAGCTTACAGGAATCTGGACATGCAACTCAAGGTTAATTAGCATACCAATAACCTCACCCATGTATGTTCTATTCATTCTTTAGAGAACAACCTTGTTCTATATATATATCACAATTCATCCTATTCAAGCACGGTTTCTCATTTTTAAAACAAACCTTTTAGGTTAGGTAAGTAGTATTAACGAGGAAAATACTTGGCCAGGCCAATGCAGATGTCAACTTTAATTAGTAAACAATTACGATAAAAGCCTTCAAGAGAAGTGTGATTTACGAAAGTTTGGTCCCATGGCCTGACACCGGAACTGTTAGTTTATTCTGCTTTCAGAAGAAAAGCACGCATATATTTCAAGCAACATACAGTACACAGTTGTAACACTGATATAGTTTACACACTCACCATTAGCCAGGGAACGCTACGGCAGTCCCCTACGGTCTTGTCACACTAGTTTTCGATACCATTGCTACCGCAAGTACTCGTTTGCTACTCCATGAGAGGTCTGCAAAACAGATTCCTACCCCGAGAAATTACGCAATTCTTTGGCTAGGCACAGTCGATATCACTTAAAAAAAAAAATTTACGGCGCTACTCCGATATCACCTCACTTCCGCAGGATAGCTGTTCATCGACAATCTACATGACATCCACTTCAAACAGATGATATATATATATATATATATATATATATATATATATATATATATATATATAAAATGGGAAAAAGCACGTTAAAAGAAGAAGAAGAAGATATATATATATATATATATATATATATATATATATATATATATATATATATATATATATATATATATTTATATATATACACATATATATTATATATATATATATATATACACACATAATATATATATATATATATATATATATATATATATATATATATATATATATATGTGTGTGTGTGTGTGTGTGTGTGTGTGTGTGTGTGTGTGTGTGTGTGTGTGAATCATTATTAAACCCCAAAAATCGTGACAGGTTTTTTCATGTACAGTATATTCATCACTGAAAAAAAAAAATTCGTTTTTTGGGGTAAATGATGGTTCGTGTTTGTCAGAAATTTCGACCGCACTGCACTGTGAATATTTCGTGAATCAACTCTTACATAATCATAGTGATATGGGAAGAATCAGATGTAAAGGATCGTGGCTAGTTTTATTGTATTTTTCTTATAATCGTTGTATGATTTAATTCACCAAGGGCGCTTTTAGAAATATGAAGCTTAGAATATCCTGAATCGGTTACAGCTTCAAGAGTATTCTTTATTTCCATGACTTTTCATATTCACAGAAGTGCAAATTAAATTTGCACTTATTCGCTGCGTAAGCGAATGATGAAATGGTAACACCTTAGTTTCACCATGGGTGGGACAGAATCGAATTGGTTGACTGAGCAAGTTTGAAAGCGAGGAAAAAATAATGTTTAACGTAGGTTAGAATAAACTGGTGATCATTTCAAGCAAAATTATTAATTGAATATTTTAGAATGTCTATCCAAGGATAGACGACTTAACTTGCTTACAAGTCCCCCTTTTTGGGGAACATGTTATGTAGCGTCGAATTTTCATGAGAAGATGCACATAAAATCCAATTACACTTACAATAACGTGGAGCAAGTATTTGGGTCCAACTATTTGTTAACCTCTGTTGGATAGACCTTTAGCAGATTCTGATTAAACAGATGAAAACGTATTTACCAATTAATCCATTTTGGTACAGAAAAGCTCGAGGGCTTACAAGTGAGGAGTTAAGAATGCACAAAGAGTACTAATAGCTGTATCTCATAGAAAGCATAGGTAGGCATTTAAAGCAAAGCTTTTGAATAGTCCTCACAGATATGCAAAAGTAACTGCCTAATATCTTGATTAGAATAATCAGTGTATCAGGTATTTTTTATGATATGGCATTCAGCTCAATTACCGATGGAATACAGCAACTATTAAATATTCAACAACCTGACGCAGCGCAGGACTGGAAACATGTTGTATTATGTTTCTGCTTCAAATTTAATCGATTAGTTTTTATCGTTTCCTAAGAGTGGATTAAAGTTTACAATTTTTTTAATGGCAGAATTTTCTAGGTTAGTTTATGATAATTTTACACATTTGCGTCAAAGTTTTTCTTCTTCCTTCAGACAGTTCGCTACGACTCTTTCAAGTATTTCCACATTTCAGTCTTGCCATCTGAATCATTATTTCTTTATGGCCATCAGGTCTTACATAGACTTTATATTATTTTCAAGTTGAGTTTTTAATGTAATGCAGAATTCAGTTACACTGCACTTGGGCCTTCCTTTAAGTTTTCTCTCGTTGCTTGACATTTTTACTGAATATTAAACGATAATAATGAAACGTATGTGTATTTTTAACTTATTTCAGAATTACGTAAAAGGATTCGCTCGACCTTTCTCGCCCGCCATTGCAAAATGAATTACCTCGTCGAGCCTTTCATAAAATAACTTCTTCTATTTTCAGAGGTATACTGGATTGCATTATGTCTAATGTGACGATGCCTTACACCCAATGACAATATTTCACATTTCCTGAACATTGCATAAGTGCTATGAGTAACTTTAAGGGATATCATATTATCATAAATTGCAATTCTGAGTGCCATTCTTTCATAAAATATTCATGTGATGATTCAGTCGATTATAAGGCTGAATAATTTAGCTTTCCGAATTCTTCAGATCAGAGATGTCAGGAAGGTGTTTTTTCTGTGGGTGGTATTTGTCTAGATTTCAGCTCAATTTTCAATTTACTTAACAATCGTACATTTACTTCTTTCCTACAGAGAACTCCGGGATTTAGCCGGGAGTTTTCAGTCTCGCCATTTACTTACTACCGTTCATGATTTGCTTCGAGGCTGCTACAGTGCGATTCGTCATTGGTAATACTTAAGATTATATGAAAGGAATTTCATAGTATTAAAAGATGATTTCCTATCTTGAATGTAGCCTACTTCTTTATGCAACTGGAAATAGATCTCCTCACTGGAAGAAAAACAAAAATTTATTAAATTTTAATTTTTCCTTTTCAACAGATATTCCATCCCACGGCCAATTTATTGATTAAATACTTATTAATCAGAAATAGAGTAACTATGGCTTTCGTCAAATAGTTTACTTATACTGTCTGCTTAAGTTATTCATTATGGCAACGGAATAAAGTAGATTTTTCTTATAATAACATTATAAAATTCAAATGTATTCGGAAATATCCTCACCCAAATGAATATCGATCATCTGTGTTAATGGGTACCTCACCTACATCTTCATGTCTCGCGAAGGTATGTGAAATTATATCCGACAAATTTATTTATCTTTGACGACTGAACGGCGGACCCCTTTTTTTCGCCAAAAAGTGTCACTGTTGAAACTCACAAACATGAACAGTATTATGAGTTCTCGGTGAGACCGGGATACTTTTCTATTACTATATGGTTCCTTACCTATAAATAATTCTACGTATTCTATTATTTTGGGAGTTTTAAGCTACTGTACTCGTTTTAAAATTCTTTCGCAAAAATTGCATAATTTTTGACATGCCCTTCCTATGTTTTATAACGTATTAATACGATATCGTAATTTCGTAATTCTTCACGTCGTCTCTAGGGATCCATAAAACGAGGAAGATTGTCTTTTTTTTTTTTACCTAATGAAGTTTTTCATTAAAAAAACACAATACACACTGGCTGACTTTATAGCACCTTTGAGAGAGGACCGTTTTCTGCGGGAGGCCAATGGACTTGCTAATGCTAAATGCAATATACAACTCTCCAGAGGTATTAAAGATGCATGCCGTTAGGCGAGAGAATGTTTAAAGCCCGAACAACTGTTTCGGACTGATAGTCATGCAAAAAAAAAAAAAAAAAGAAAGAAGGATAATGGTATTTTCAAATGGAACTAATTTATACATGTTATTACAGTCTCCATTCAACTGAATGTTACCAAAAATTACCACATTCTTCATGGTGAAGAATCTTGATGTTTTACATTTTTGCACTTTCTCCTTCTTTATGTTTTTAAATCTTGATCATATTAATCAAGCAAGTATTATAACCATATATAAACCTTGGTTTACTTTTCAAGGTCACAGACTTAGTTTTGTGCCCAAAGTCCAGTGTTTCAAGGACAAATATTTTCTTGCTATACTAATAACAAGCAAACCTTTTATTTTGTGGAAATTAAATTACTATCGCTATAAAATAAACAATTTTGAAAATCAACAGGCAAAATCACTTAGGTTATCCACACCGAAAGACAATGTTGATATTTTTCAAGGAAAAGAATATCATGTGGAATTTTATTTGAGTACTAAGTACCCAGTGGGAGTTTAAAGTTATGAAAAACGCGTTATTGTGTCGTCATACTAGTTTAAGATTAACTCCTATTTAATTGTTATTAATGGCAGTGACTGTGAATTCTTCTTCTTTTAACGTGCTTTTTTCCCATTTGTGTGGGGTAAGCACGACGCCTTCTTTTGAAGGACTTTGATTTGGCTTTGGGGTAGACTTTGTAGTCTCGATCGGCTGCCCTGCCTGTCATCGCTTAGACCCCGGTAGCGTATGTGCATGTATTGTACCAGTCACCAGCGCCCTTTCTCTCAGCAGCGAGGAGTCGTTGCGCGGTTAGGTCAACAGTCGAGACGTGTGAGGAGTCTGTTGTGTTTTTAGAAGATGTTGGAGTGGCTTTGTTTGTGTGTGTATTAGTCTGTAACACCCATTTGCTTTTAAGCAAACCTATCCGTTGATTACATACATAATCCCGGGGCTTCTCTATAGATAGCAAAGTGTCGGCTGTGGATTTGAATTCGCGCCACAGACCTCTAAGAAGTCCGAGGCTGCTGCTCTAACCGATAGTTCCTATGTGGTTTCGTCTCTTCCTTTCCTTACAATGCTTATGCACTAAACGCCAAGAGATGTTAAAATAATTAATCCACGTCCAGCCTTTCCATGTCATTCAAGGTCAGTACCGAATCTGGTAAAGACTGTTTGTCATAACTACATACCACTGATACCAAATTTATAAATATTATTGTTATTATTGTGACAGGACTGTGAATTAACAAAAACTCAGAAAAAAATACATTTCTACCTTGGTGCAAATCCTTAGTTTTAAAAGGTGAAGTAGCATTTTTTCGTCAAGGAAAGAGTGTAGGAACTCAGTCGTAACGATTACAGTAACTTTGGGGCTACTAGTATTCTTTCATAGTAATGCCCAGGAAGTTAGTACTGAATGAGCATGACTGTGTTGAGAATTTTTTATGGTTTACTGCTATAAAATTCAGTTGTCTAATGTTGTGACTTATGGCTCGATATAAGTTAGCATCCTTGTAATCAAGTAAAATCCTAATTCCACTTGCTTTGGTTCTTTTGAGAGTCGTAGTAAAGGATATTATCAAAATCATGATCAGTGTCGATTTTTGGAGAATGATAAGTCACCGCGTATATAAAATATAACTCGTTGAGATCTGCTTTAACTACAGAAATCCGAGGCAGTCTGTATGCTTATGAGTCTAAAATACCTCGGTCAATTTCAACACCACATTCTAATACCTCTGTGACTGCTCCAGAATCCGTTTCTTAACTTTTCTCACTGGCTGATAACGCATGAAAGCGCAATAAGTTATTTAAAAGAAACACTTTCCTATTAATTGATAATAAAATTCTTTGACGTTCATTTTCATAATAAGTGGCTTAAGATATTCCCATTTCAGAACAACTTCACAGATCATCCTTTATTTACTTAATAGTCCATTTATCTGGTATCGAATACCAGTTTCTGTTACTAAGGTCTATTATTACATTTGCATGTCTCAACACTTTTATGTTTCACTGTTCCATGTCTGTCCTTGCCTTAGTCGTTGCTGTTACTGAGGACTATTATTATATTTGCAAGTCTCAAAACTTTTATGTTTCACTGTTCCATGTCTGTCCTTGCTTTAGTTGTTGTTGTGTTTATACCAAATAATATCAGGAAAAAGTCCCTATTCTACATTCTATAATTTAATTATTATGGAAACGAAGGCTGGTAGTAACCGGCGAAGCATTTTCATTAGGTCATCAATGTGTTCTCAGAATTGATCTTTAAGGGAAAATAATAGCAATTTACATATTTCACTGATCACATAAAGGCAAGGATGCTGCCATGTACTGATGTTAAGTGATTAAGTCCTTTTTTCATGTGAAGTAGGAGACGGAAAGATCAAATAGGATAAATAATATTTGTTTGAAAGTATTAGAAGTATGCCTTCTAGCCCTTACCAGATTTGTTACCGTTGGTGCATGACAAGTGATATACAAAGGATCTAAATTATACTGAGTACAAGGTACGTCATACGCTCAAGTACTCTGAAGGAGAAAATTACTTTAAAAATTATAAGCGAAAAGGCACTCTCATATCTCATTTATTTTAGAACAAATATACTTCGATTGACTGATTTATAGCTATATAATGACGTTATACGACAAGTCTTCTGTTATGACCAGTTATTTACCAAGAGCACTTCCGAGTTGAACTGTGGTTTTCATTGGCTAGAACTAGAAGATAAATCAGTGTCTATTATTATTTTATTTCCGAACAATCTTTGCCACTGAGAGAAAACAAGAAAATGAGCCTGTGTCTTTACTTTCAGTTTCGAACTCTTAGTAACATCAAGAATATTTAAGAAGTGGGGAACCAAGAAGTGTGTCTAATTAAAAACCATATAACTGTAAAAGTTTATATTCATACGGTATTTATTTCATACTCTTACCGCATCATTTCCGTTATTTATGCCACACATTTTATATTTCTTTTTTAGTCAAGTTTTTCCTATTACTTTTTAAATTATTATTTTTAGAGTGTGGATGTGTCAAAATATAATCTTCTTATGAAGCATTACTTAGGTCGATGTTTTAAATTTAATGAAAAAATATTGTCATTTGTTTCATTAATTCTTTGAGTGACTCTTTTTATAGCTGATATAAATAGAGTATGCTGTTGAACTGCTGTATATGTTTTAGAAAATAGAAGTTGTATTCCGGCATTTTTATTTTTTTCCTGAATTATATTTTTCTTGCTGTTCTAAGAGACGATAGATGGTTATTGTATCCTTGTAATTTGGAAGGGAATGTTATACACACATATATTTTATATATATATATATATATATATATATATATATATATATATATATATATATATATATATATATATTCACATATAAATATATATATACATATATAAAATACATATATGTGATATATAATAATAAATATATATATATATATATATATATATATATATATATATATATATATATATATATATATATATATATATATATACTGTATATATATAATTATTATTGGTAAGTAACGTTGCTTTCCGATAAATTTCTATTTATTTTTGTAGGAAGTGAAGTAATATTAATTGTGTAACGTTATAATGAATGACTGCTTCGGGTAGTATTACTGATGAATTATGACACTTATATAATTATTGTTTACAAATTACTGCTTTGTTACTACTCTGCCACTGTGTTATTGCCAGGTGCAGTCTTTAGGTGATGCTTGGATTCAGGATTGTTTCAGCTTTATTATTTTGTAACAGAATTTTTGAGAAACAGTTCTAAAGTACTTTACACGTAATCTCCATTGCATTACAGTTTTATAAAGTGAAAATCTGCTTTCAAAAACTTACATAAACGTTAACTCTTTTTTATTTTAGCGTAATTTTTCTTCAGACGTCTTTTCAGTTGCACTTCGTTACGTGGTTAATCTTTTTCTTTTAAAAATTTTTTTTTTAATGTTCATCGGCCGTTGAAATCCCCTCAGACGCAGCTTCAAACATAAAGGCCATCTATACATGATTCTTTCTTATTGTTTTCAGGCGTTTTACCAAAGCAATTCCACAAAGTAATTCCTTAACAAACCGAATTTCCCAGGAATATCTCATTTAATCAAATTCCCAATTCATTTCGCCTTTTTCTTTACAATCCCTCCCCCCCACTTTTTATTTCTTTCGAAAGGCAAATTGAGTGACCACAAACAAACCGAGCCCAGATGGAGAAAGGTCATTAAAGGCCGAGATTGCAAGCGATATGTAATTTAGTTTGTGTGTAAAAGTTGCCTTTGTCAAACGGGGGAAACGGGAATGCGATATGACAGGTGTCTCTTGGATATTTATTAGTATGGAAGTGACCGTAAAATCCGAATGCAATTTCGGACTGGAAGGGAAACTTTGATTTTACCACGACCATAAACCTAAGATATGGCTCCAGTTACTTGCAGTGTTAGAAGAGGAAAACCTCCGGATACTACGTGCAATAAATTTTTTTTTTCTCTCTCTCTCTCTCTCTCTCTCTCTCTCTCTCTCTCTCTCTCTCTCTCTCTCTCTCTCTTAGATAGATAAACAAATCAGTGTATTCCGCATTTATATAGAGTACACTCGACGACGCACACACATTTTATTAACTGTTCTTTTAAATAGAGGGACAAGTTACCATCGACGTTAAATACATTAATACTGTTGATACGCTTTTCAAGAGGCTGTAAGGAAATCTGCCAGAACAAATTTTAAAAAGCATCAGATTACAGAAACAAGATATGAAAAGAACATTAATAAATTATACAATAATTTTTCAAGAGGCTGAAAGGAAATCTGCCAGAACAAATTTTAAAAAGCATCAGATTACAGAAACAAGATATGAAAAGAACATTAATAAATTATACAATAATTTAGAGTGGTTAATGTTTACGCAAAATCCAACGGTCTAGAATTTAAACTCGGCTGTTTTCTCTGTGGTGTCACTAAACTTCATTGTCCTTGTAACATAACCTATCCGTCGGATGAGAGGCATAATTCTATATGTTCCAAAAAATAGTTTAAGCAACTTTCGGAGTTCAGCATAACACCACATCCCTTGTACATAACGACAGAAGAAAAGTTTATTAACCAGAACGTTGTAATCTACAATTTTTTAATGAAACCTTTGTATTTCGTGATTGCATACTTATTCTCTAAATTCATTTTTGCCTGAAAATAAACAGACAGATTTGTATTTGGGGATACAAATCGCGGTAATTTAAAAATGAACTTAAAGCTATTCCATATAGTCTCTATACCTTGAAAGATGGCCTTCAATTTGCTGGTTTTCAATTGCAAGGAAAACTGCTAATCAGGAGACAAATAGTGCTAGATACTACTTTGAAAACTGTGGCATTACCACACATATTTTATACGTTAACACGATGGCATTTTTTGGCAACACATTTTCAAGTCGCTCCTTCATTTCAGTGGCCCAAGGATACAACTAGCTGATTATGAACAGCTCTGAACTGTGATCGCGTAACAAATAAATTACTTGGTGATGAAAATGCAATGTGCAATTATGTATCTAGGTTTATGGAATTGAAACCTAAGCCAAGGTCATATTTTAGTCATGAAATAAATTTCACTATAATAAAGACTAGCGCAGGAAATGGAAAATGAACAAAGCCCAGATAAGAACACAACAATAAGATAAATGAGTGAAATAGAATAAGACTAAAACACCTCGTATTTTCGCACAGTCTGAACCAGTAACAATTTGTTTAGGCTTGAGAAGATTCACTCGTGTAACAACACACGTCTTTAATATCTCTGGAGGGGTGTTCATCACATTTATCAGTAGCAAGTACACCGGCATTCCCACAACCAGGCCTCTCCCAAAGGGGCTGTAAAAATCTATCAGCGTGTATAGCTTCCTGGAGAGTGAAGTAAAAAAATATTACATCGTTTCTCTTTCTATGAATCACCAGAACCAATGTAATGAAGTATGACAAAGTAATGGGAATGAAAATAGGATTACCCAGGCTTAGACAGAATGTCCGCTTCTTGATTAATTATTGAGAATAATATTCAATACCAATTAAATTTATTGAAACCACAAAAAGACAGTGTAACAAACATATATTCTGCCGTGCAAGAAGAGTATTGAAATTCAATAAAACATCATAGCTTAAGCGACAGGATTAAAATTACGCCAATACAAATGGTATGAAACAATGACATTTGCTTTGCACAAAATGGTCTCATGTTTTTTTTTACTGAAGGAAAATATCACCGAACTTATGCCTCCCACAAAAGATACTGTAGAGGCTTGTTTATTAATATGAAATATCTATTACCGAAAGCACCAATTTTCACGCGTAGGAGATTACTTTATACAAAAATTTTATACATGAATTTCTTTTCATGACTTCATTCTTTGTACTGGAATATCCCAGAAACGTGGAAAAATACATAAATGAACGAAAAAAGTGTCAGAGTGGCCATCGACTTTCACCAGAGGATGGAAATGTCGCCGAGGAAGGGAGATTAACTTTTAAAAAGAAATCTCTGTTAGGCGGTTAGGACTACTTCAGCCAATTAGATTAAGTGCCTAGGGAGAAATTACAGGACTGTCATCTGCTCTTTAATCCAAGAGTTCGCTTCAAAAATAAAGTTCACGATTCTTCACAAAACTAAAGTAGTCGGAGATTAAATATTTCACATTTTTGGTGCAGTTTGTGATTTAGTGTAATACAATCTAGGCTGAGGGACGTAAAGGGATAAAACGTACTGAAGCTGTTCGGCTATGTGCTACTAAATAACAAATAGAGCGCAACCAAACTCATACTGAGGATACAGTAAACATCAGTTGAAAATCTAGTACAGGCAATTTATTTTACAATCATATTTAAGGAAAGGGAAAATGAACGTTAAGGATAAAAGTGAAAAAACTGGGAATAAGCAAACATTAGACAGTAAACTTTCAACCTAACCAAAGTCCCAAGCCCGGATAATGAGAGAGGGCTGGAGTCAGGAAGGACATCCGTCCGTAAAACATCGGCCCAAACCAATTATGAAATAAGTCTCGCAAAATGAAAACAGCTGGAGAAACCTTATAAAAAAAAATAACCCCCAGCACTAGGGATTAAGCTGACAGGAAGATAATAAAGCTTCATTGGTCAAGGTTAAATAGCAACATAAATTAGAATAATTAACTGCGATCCTTGCAGCAAGCTAGGAATTTTGATTCAAGTTAAATGACCTAAGAAGTATACGTTGCTCTTATGCTACTGTAGTATCCTTACATCAACGATACCCTGGCTACGTGAGGCTATTGGGCACATAATGAAAACTCCACCTCATTCGTCGTCGGTGTCTACAATTATAACAGCGACGCCAAACTTTTAAAATTTTTCATTCTTATCGATTTGTATATCGTCTTAAAATTCAGTAATTAAGAAAAGGTTTTTAACCATTGAAAGAACGACGAAATATATACATATATACATACATACATATATATACAGTATATATATATTATACATATATATATCTATATATATATATATATATATATATATATATATATATATATATATATATATATATATATATATATACATATATATATATATATATATATATATATATATATATATATATATATATATATATATATATATATATATGCAGAGAGAGAGAGAGAGAGAGAGAGAGAGAGAGAGAGAGAGAGAGAGAGAGAGAGGGAACCATAATACTGACTTACGTTTTACAATGAATCCTTCGTAGAGCAATTAACACTCACCTGCGAAAGAAAATGAAAAATGTTAGTATGCAAATTAAAAAAAAAAAAAAAAACACTTCAAGTTTCAGCTCTATTTTCCGGAGCCAAGTGCATTTTCTGTTACGCGCAAAAAAAAAAATACACACACATTATATATATATATATATATATATATAAATATATATATATATATATATATATATACATACATATATACATACATATATATATCCACATACATATATATGTATGTATATATATCTAGTTCACAGTTGCGTAATGCAAATGTAGTTTTTGAAATTCAGGCAATTGTGTGCTTTATTTTTTATACCAGTCACCCCTTCGATATTTCTCACCCAGTAATGTTTGGTCTTCCAACTTTTCTGATGACGACAGGAGCCCAGCTGACACTGTCAGTTGCTGTTCTCCCAGGTGTTGTGCGAGGGACAAGTCCAAGCCACCTCCATCTGCCTTTCATATATTATATTAATTTCCTTGCCTGTCTTTCTGTCTGTGTGCGTGTAGGTGGCTGCGTGTCTGTGTCCCTCCCAGCCCCCTTCCCCCTCCACTCACCTTTTCCCCTTCCCCTCTTCTCCCCCTCCCTTCCCTCTTCCCCCTCCCCCTCTTCCCCTAGTGAAGTTGTTCGCAGTTACCACATGAGTTTAATTAAACACTTCATAAATTCTAATGGCCAAGCAAGTTATATTTATAAGACGTCTTCACTACTCCAGGATCCTTTTAAGTCGTCTTTAGCTCCTGAAGCATTCCTGTAGAAACGCCCATTGGATTATAACGTCTCCTTGAAGTCTTAAATATTCCACGATCATGAGAAGCCATCGTCAGCTGGAGAACCGCCCATTGGATTACAAAGTCTTCTTGTAGACATCTTCACGACTCCAGGATTCTGTAAAGCCGTCTTCAGCTCCTAAAGAACTCCTGGATAAACAACCATTGGACTGTCACAGCTTCCTGAAGAAGTCTTCTAGAATTTAGCTGTTTTCGTCGCCTTCTGCTGCAGCCTGCGAATCTCGAAGTGTGTATTCAAACAAACAAACAAATGTAGAATCTACTGGTCACTTTTACCAGGTACATATGTAATTCTAATAGCCACAATGCAGTCTTAACATCTCGAATTCTTCGCGCTTTTTTGGATATGCAGGTAACTACAAAGCCGTAAGATCCAACCGCAAGAAATTGAAGACTGTGATGGCCGGTCGCAGGAAACGAACCCGCGTCACCATAATAACAAGGAGGTCACGTTGCCGACCTGACCATGTTTCATGGAGTAATCCAGAACCTGTATTCGGGATATCATTCCGCCCAGAAATCCAATGGGCATTTCTCCAGGAATGCTTCAGGAGCTGAAGACGTCTTCAAGAAGACATTACAATCCAATGGGCTGTTCTCCAGCTGAAGAAGGCCTCACATTATCCTAGACTCTTTAAGACTACAAGAACATGCTATAATCCAATGGGCATTTCTCTAGGAATGCTTCAGGAGCCAAAGACGACTTCAAAGGATCCTGGAGTCTGAAGACGTCTTATCTATCCTCTATTATATTAATTTCTTTGGTTGCTTTTGTGTGTGTGTGTGTGTGTGTGTGTGTGTGTGTGTGTGTGTGTGATGTGGGCAAAGTTTTCCCTTTCACAACTTTTTTTGTAGGCGATCACCTTTGTGGCATTTGACTTTTTTGATACTGACTTTTTCATGTTTTCTCACCTCTCCTTTCAGTCTTCCTTAAGCGCACACACACACACACACACACACCCACACACACACACATATATATTTTAAATTTTATATTTCTGTATCTATCTATCTACAGCATTTATATATATCTCTATATATATCTTATATCTCTATAAATCTATCTATCGCATCTATCTATCTATTTGTCTGTCTAACATATCCATTTGTCTATCTTCCCTAAAACACACACACACACACACACACACACACATATATATATATATATATATATATATATATATATATATATATATATATATATATATATATATATATATAATTTATACATACACTTTTATATTTTATAGTTCTGTATTTATCTTTCTACGGCATTTATATGTAACTATATATATCGTATATCTCTATACACCTATCTGTCGTATATATCTATCTATCTTTGTAACTGTCTGTCTAATATATCCTTCTATCTGCCTATTTACCTATCTTTCTGTTTATCTATTTATCTATCTAATATATATATATATATATATATATATATATATATATATATATATATATATATATATATATTGTATATGTCTATTACATATCTACCTATCATCTACTTTATATCATCTACTTATATATATATATATATATATATATATATATATATATATATATATATATAACTACCCATATATTTTATACATATACGCCAAAGTTTTTACTCTGCCATCTAGAGAGAGAGAGAGAGAGAGAGAGAGAGAGAGAGAGAGAGAGAGAGAGAGAGAGAGAGAGAATTTGGTACAATAATGGGTATGACGCAGGTGATGAAGATGGTCAAGATTAAGGCCCCGCGCACACTAGCCACTCTGTGGCACCACAAGTGGCCGCGCAAAGTGACGGGCCAGAGCACACTAGCCACTTTTTAGAGCCACAAGTTGCGACCACATGTGGCGACCACATGTGGTTATGTTTTGAATACCCGGCCACATGTGGTCGCCACACCGATATCACTACATCTCAGTTTCAGCATGGACTCTGAGGAAGAGTGATTAAATTTGTTTGATTAAATGATTAAATTATAAACAAAAAAAAGTAAAAAAAAACATGGGAAAAACTGTGTCCATTAATATTTCATTGAATTTAGAATTTCAATTGTATTGTACTTTTTTATAACTTACATTTATTAACTTATCGTTGAAAACGGGAAGGTTATGTATTAGGTACGGTTTGTCTGTTTATAAATAAATATTGACCTTTCACACAGAAAAGAGAATGCTAAGTACAATTTATTGGGGCTTTAATAACTTACCTTGTTTGAACAGCGGGACAACACACACCTCACCTCTACGAAGTTTCCTGCATCACTGATTAGCAGCCACATGTGGTCGCCAGAGGTCGCTAGTGTGCTCTCAGCCAGCCACAAAACGCCGCCACAAAATGCGCTGTTTGTGGCGGGGACGAGCGACAGCTTGCCACAGTCGCGAGTCACAGACACAAGTGTGATCGGCAAAGCTTGAAAACAATGGGAACCTATGGGAGAAAATATCCCCGCCACAAAACGCAGCCACTTGTGGCTCTACAAAGTCGCCAGTGTGCTTAGGCCCTAAGAGTTAAGTTAATGATGTGAAGAAATTCTGAAAAACAGAGAGAAAAATACGAGAGGGAGTGAATATAAGCTGAAGAGAGGCTTCTGTCGGTACAGACTCCGAGATGGATCTACAACACATGTTGCCTTGTTTCAGCCTAGCAGCAATGTTTGGTGCGCTACTCTTCCGTGGAGCCTCATCGAAATCACCCTAAATGGACCCAGGTCTGTGGAATCAAGAATCCGCTGCTGGTTGCTGTCGTCGGATTGGTTGTCGCTGTAACATGACACATAATGGACAACACCAAGAAACAGGAAATCCAAGATGATGATGAGAAAATTCGGGCACTGCTGGGAGAAGTTTGTCTAGAGAGAGAATAGAGGAAAAATATGACCCTGCTGAATGTCACCTTAACGAAAGAGTTAATGATCTAGAAAATAATTTTCCAGATTACAGAAAGGAGCTGGAAAAAGAAATGGAGGAGATTCAGGCGATCACAGCATGGTCTAACAAGCAGAGGATGGAACAGCAAGAATTCGAGAACAAGATCTGTTTGCTGGAGAGCGAAAAGCAACTGATGCAGAAGGAGAAGGCGACGCAGGAAAATGCAAAAAATATGCTGGAAGACGAGACTGCCAAAATGAAAGCAGAAAATTAGCAACTGGCTAAGAATGGTGCCGCTGTTCAAGACCTAATTGATACCCTGAACAACAAGTAATGAGATAGATTTTTGAATTCTATGATTAATTGCGTAACAACCAGGTACTTGGAAGACTTCGTGACAATATATACACACACACACAAACATATATATATATATATATATATATATATATATATATATATATATATATATATATATATATATATATATATATATATATATATATATATATATATATTATAATGTGTGTGTGTGAGTGTGTGTGTCGTCTTGTATTTGTAAATGTGGAATTCACTTTATTTATCCAGTTGAGAGAGAGAGAGAGAGAGAGAGAGAGAGAGAGAGAGAGAGAGAGAGAGAGAGAGAGAGAGAGAGAGAGAGAGAGAAATTTATTGCACGTAGTATCCGGAGGTTTTCCTCTTCTAACACTGCAAGTAACTGGAGCCATATCTTAGGTTTATGGTCGTGGTAAAATCAAAGTTTCCCTTCCAGTCCGAAATTGCATTCGGATTTTACGGTCACTTCCATACTAATAAATATCCAAGAGACACCTGTCATATCGCATTCCCGTTTCCCCCGTTTGACAAAGGCAACTTTTACACACGAACTGAATTACATATCGCTTGCAATCTCGGCCTTTAATGACCTTTCTCCATCTGGGCTCGGTTTGTTTGTGGTCACTCAATTTGCCTTCACAAAAGGAAAAAAAAAAAGGGTAAGGGGAACTGCAAAGAAAAAGGCGAAATGATTTTGGAATTTGATTAAATGAGATATTCCTGGGAAACTCGGTTTGTTAAGGAATTACGCTGTAGAATTGCTTTAGTAAATAGCCTGAGAGCAATAAGAAAGAATCACGGATAGATGGACTTTATGTCTGAAACCACGTCTGAGGGTATTCCAACGGCCGATGAAAATTAAATACATTTTTACAAGAATTTCCTTCACCTTTGCTAACGCAAAAGAATTAAAAAGAGACCAAGCAAAAATATTTAAAAAATACTAAGGGAACAGTATAATTGTCAAGGAGTTGAAATATTCGTCAAATGGAGATAAGGCAAGAATCTCTGACTAAAGTACTTTATAAAATTGTGCTACAATGGAGATTACATCAAAAGCACACTAAAGCTTTTTCTCAAAAATCCAATTACAAACGAAAGATGATAAAACAGTTCATTATCGAAGCGTCACCAAAAACCAAATCATACAGTAAAAATACAATTGTTAAACACTGATTTATACTCAATAATCACTTCGGTTATACTGCCTGAAGTAATCAATCAAAATTATAAAATTAATATTACTTTATTATTATTATTATTATTATTATTATTATTATTATTATTATTATTATTATTATTATTATTATTATTATTATTATTATTATTATTTAGTAGACGAAACCAATTCATATGGAGCAAGCCCACAGGGGCCATTATCTTGAAATTCAAGTTTCCAAAGAAAATGGTGTTCAGTAAGAAGAAGCAAGAGGAAGTAAAGGAAAATACAGAAAGAAGAGATAACACTTATAAAAAAAATAAGTAGACATAAATGCACTGAAATGCAAGAATAGTATTAGGGTAGTAATGCATTGCATTTCGCTTGAACTTCAGAAGTTCCAACTGCACGACATCCTCTGGGAGGCTGTTCCGCAGTCCAACGGTGTGAGGAATAAAGCACCTCTGGAACAGAGAAGTTCGACAGCGGGGCACATTTACTGCATATTGGTGCAGCTGTACAGCGAACATGGTTGCTCTCGGCAGATAAAGGGGATCAAGGTTCAATTGTGAATGTGAAAGATCTCTGTTGAAATACAACTTATGGAAAAGTGACAAACAAGAGACCATCCGTCGATGGTCCAAGTCATAACTGCTACTATTAGGAAACAAATAACCACCATCACGAACCACTCTATCTAAATGAGAGAAATCTCTAGCAGATGAAGACATCCACACCGGAGAACAGTATTCCAGTAAAGGAAGTACAAATGATCTAAAGCAGGTTTCACTGATTTTATCACTGTTATGAATCTATGAGGCCTTAAGAACAATACCTAATTTCGTGCGGTATTTATTGAAATTTTCATTAAATGTTTCTCAAAAGTTAGATGCGAGTCAAAAGTTACACCTAGAAAAGTTAAAGCTTCAGACTCATTCAGCAAAGTTCCATCAACCTGAAGGGAGGATGGGGTGGGAAATCTGTGAGGGATCTGTTAATCAATTTTTCGTTTGCTGGAGTTCAGACCCATACCCCACCGACTACAACAGTGGTTCTCAACCTTTTTACCACGCCCCCTCTCAGAGTTGGTCCTTCCCTCCACGCCCCCCTTGCATCTATGAGTAAAATTCCCTCCCAGATTAGGAGGAAAATTAAAAAAAAAAAAAGAGAAAGAGAAGGAGTTTCGAGGGACAGGGAGGAGGTAAATAATTACAAAATAATGGTAAGCCTAGCGAGTCTAACTAGAGTGGTAGACTATAGGAAACTAACGTTAAAAGGCGATACTTTTTATTTTTTTTTATATACTTCTGGATATTAGTTCCTCACTCTTGTTAAGAAAATAACGAATGTAATTCAAGAATTTTTACATTTTCCCCAGGCTTCGCGCCTCCCCTAGAAATTGCTGATGGCCCCCTAGGGGGGCCCGCCCCCCAGGTTGAGAACCACTGGACTACACCATTCCATGATCCGGTCCATATCCCGATTGAGGCTGAGGGCAGCTTCATTTCTCATTGGTGGAGATACTCCACAAGTGTTGATTATCGGCATACTGAAAAATCTTGTTTTCCAGGCCAACAACCATATCACTTGTATGCACTAAAAATAACCGTGGACCAAGAACACTGCTATGTTGAACTTCAGACACAATAGGTGTTGGTTCATTAAATATCCCGTCCACAGCAACTTGCTGCTGCCTACCTGAAAGGAAATCTTGAAGTAATCCTAAAACATATGCACCCACTCCAACCAAAATAAATAAAAAATTACCAAAAGACAACGTTACTTAATAATAATTCATACATATAAAATTCACTTCTAAACTACAACAATAAAATAGTAATCCATCGTCTAGTAGAACAGAAAGAAAAATATTATCCCAGCAAATACATATACCGGAAGACAACATCTGTTTTCTAAATCATATACAGCAATTCAGCAGAATACTCTATTTATATCAGCTATAAAAAGTCACTCAAAGAATTAATTGCAACAAATAATAATGATTTTTTCACTGAATTTCAAACATCGACCTAAGTAATGCTTCATAAGAAGATTATATTTTGACACAATCACACTCCAAATAAAACTTGTGACTAAAATATACAAAATGTTTAATAAAAATAATTACGGAAATGAAGCAGACTGCAGCAACTGTTTATATGCATACAATTTTTAATTAGGCGGTTCTTTCTTTCATGCTTCTCGACTCTATTCTTGATATTACAAAGAATTTGAAACTGGAAATAGACATCCATGCTCGTTTTCTTTTTTCTCTCAGTAAATAAAGTAATTAAGTAATAATGGTATTAAGAGACATTCATTCATCTCCATATAATTTTTTTTACTTTAGACTTAACTAATGAAAAATCATAGTTCAATTCGCAATTCGCTCTTGATAAATAATCGGGCAGCACAGAAGACGCTTGTCTGTATAACGTCATTATATAACTATAAATCAATCAGTCAAATACAAACGCTTGAACAAAGACGGTGAAAGGCAGCTTGCTTCAAGGGCGGTATATTTGTATTAAAATAAATGATACGTATGAATGCCTTTTTGCAAACAATTTCCACTGTAATCGTTTTACTTTTAGTTTATTTCAGTGTATTACTGTAAAACACATTCTGCATAACCTCCATTCGAAGTATATCACTTCCTATGTAACAACAGTAATAAAACTGGTAAGATCTAGAAGGCTTAACACTCATTATCTTCTTTTAAGAACCACGCAACCAAGGAATAGGTAACTGGATAACTAGCTAGAATGAAAGAGTTTACAAGAAGACACTTGTTTTCAAACAAATATTATCAATCTCAGTTTATCTATCGAAAAATCGGAAGTGAATACAAAAAGGACTTAATTAATTACTTTAACAAAATAGCAGTGCTCGGCTTATGTAGGGGCTGCTATTTCCCCTAAAAAAATTAATTTCGGGAGAAGACTGACGGCCGGATGAAAATTCTCCGTTGATCACGGCTAACTTAATGAAGTTAGAAAATGTAGAGTAATAATTTCTTCCGGACATGTTTTTTTGGTTGTAAATGCAACACAAGCTAAAGCAAGGACAACCATAAAAAAGTAGAGCATAAATTTCTGAGAACTTCAAATTTAAAACTCGGTCCTTAGTGACAGAAATTGGACAATTACGTAAATGTGGAAATAAGGCCCATTTCTGGAGTTGTTCTGAAGTGGGGATTTCCTAAGCCACTTATTATGTTAACAAAAAGATTTATGGCGAAAACAACTGCTGCAATTTTAAGGCTTATCACGACAATGCGAGTAGTTAAGAGACGAATTCAGGAGTACTCACAGTAATTCATATTGGAAGACATTAGCAGTTTGTGTTCGAACTGACCAAAGTATTTCAGACAACTGCATTCAGACTGCCACAGATGCCTTTGGTCAAATCAGCAATTCTCCACATGATTTTTTTATATATACAGAGAATTATCATCTCCCAAAAATCGAGATTGCTCCTGATTCTAACATACTAGATTTGTATTCATAAACTTAAAATAAAGTTTATGTTCGTTTCTATGAACACGTGGATGGGGTTTTACAAGCAAGTAACACAGAAGTGAAATGAAAATAAAAACATGAAAAAGGTAATAATATCACCATAAGAAGCAGGGCGACCCTTTCTAAAAGAAGCAATATCAAAGGAACAAAGGCAAATGGAATCAGAGGTGAAATGAAGCTTTATTTCAATTATTCAATTATTCTCTTTTATGCAGTTTTTTCCTCATTTTTATTTACTTCATTAAAGGGATGCCACCTTACATTCAGCCATAAATCACAGCATTAGACATCTGAATTTTACGGCAGGAAACCATAAAAAATTCTGAGCACGATCATGTTCATTCAGTACGAACTCATGTTCATTCAGTACGAACTATTAGTTCTTCGCTGGGTGAGCGGGTTCCGTTCTCAGCTACCACTATGTTGGTCGCCGAGTTCGAATCTCCGACCGGCCAGTGAAGAACAAGAGGAATTTGTTTCTGGTGATAGAAATTCATTTCTCGCTATAATGCGGTTCGGATTCCACAATAAGCTATAGGTCCCGTTGCTAGGTAACCAATTGGTTCTTAGCCACGTAAAAATAAATCTAATCCTTCGGGCCAGCCCTAGGAGAGCTGTTAATCACCTCAGTGGTCTGGTTAAACTAAGATATACTTAACTTTTAACTCATGTTCATTCAGTACGAACTTCCTGAGCAATGTTTTGAAAGAATACTCGTAGTCCCCGACTGTAATCGTCAGGCTATTTTATATACCTCTGTCCATGACCAAAATGCTACTTCACCTTTTAAAACAATGAGAATCTGCACCAAGATGGAAAAAAAAATTTTTTTTCTGAGATTTTCATATATCTGTACCTAAGCATTTGCAACGACAAATAACAAAAAAAAAAAAAAAAACAATTAAAACAAAATTCACAGTTCCGAAATAATAATAATAATAATAATAATAATAATAATAATAATAATAATAATAATAATAATAATAATAATAATAATAATAATAATAATAATATCTAGAAGCCTGGTATCAGGGGAATGTAGTTGTGACAAGTCTTTACCAGATTCGGCAAAGACTTTGAATGACATGAAAAGGGTGGGTAGGGAATAAGCATTTACATTTCTCCTGAAACTAGTATAACAAAAAAAAAAAAAAAATTCACACCTGAAACCTCCCCTTAGAATATATGGTGCCTGTAATAAAAATCATGTTATTATTTTCTTTGAAAAATGTCACCTCTGCTTTTCGGTGTAAATAATCTAACAGGGTTTTACCAGTCAGTTTTCAAAAGGGATCGCATATTTTACTGTATAATTAATACTGTAATCTTCTACAAAATAAAATGCTTGCTTGTTAGTAGCATATCAAGACAATTTTTTGGTTTTTACATATTGGACTTTCCGGCGCGAAACTGTCTGTGACCTTGAAAAGCAAGTCGGGCCTTATATGTGGATATAATACTAAACCCGTTATGGGTCCTTGCTTGACTAATGTGATTAAAACTTAAAAACATAATGAAGGAGAAAGTGAAAAAAAGAATGATAAAACATCGATACTTCACAATAAAGAATGTGGTAATGTTTCATAACATGCAGTTAAATGAAGATTGTAATAACATGTATAATTTAATCACATTTGAAAATACCATTATCCCTCTATTTTCTTTGCATGGACTGTCAGCCCGAAGCAGTTGTTCGGGCTTTAAACATTCACTCGCTAGCGGCATGCACCTTTAATACCTCTGGAGAGTTGTATATTGCATTTAGCATTAGCAAGTCCACTGTCCTCTCGCAGAAAACGGTCCTCTCTCAAAGCTGCTATAAAATTAACCAGTGTGACTTTTTTATGGAAAAGTACATTAAGGTTAGGAAAAAATATAATCTTCCTCATTTTATGAACCCCCGGAAACGACATGAAGAATTACAACACAGTAAGAAATGTTTAAAAAATATATGAAAATACTCTTTTAATTTTGATTAATGATTTTGAAAAGTAGTGCAGGTAGCTTAAAACACCAAATATACTTGAATAAGTATAATTACTTATAGTTACGAAATCACTTAATAGAAAAGTATCACTGTTGCACCCAGAACTCGTAATTCTCTTCATGTTAGAATTTCAACAGTGACATTCTTTGCAAAAAAAAAGGTCTGCTGTTCAATATAATTTTGCTTGCTAGGATCTCTCATCTATTCTAAATTGAGGACGTTTTTTTTTTTTTTTTTTTTTTTTGAAACGTGTATTTTTTCAGTCGGTCGGTCAAACAACTCGATTCTATCCCATCCAAAGTAAAGC
The DNA here is from genome assembly GCF_040412425.1 of Macrobrachium rosenbergii. NCBI lineage: Eukaryota > Metazoa > Arthropoda > Malacostraca > Decapoda > Palaemonidae > Macrobrachium > Macrobrachium rosenbergii. The sequence goes on along the minus strand of NC_089799.1, from coordinate 27,368,123 downwards.
TAATAATGTTTTCATTAATTTACCTTATAAATACATAAATATTTACTCTATATTTATGCTCACATGAAAAGTCATTAGCACAAGGGATTCTCATTGCTAGGGTCAAAGCTTCACAAGATCCTGACCAGCATATTTCTATTTCGAGAATAAATAAGGATTATTTCAATCACCAAACGGTTATAAAAAAGTACAGTACAATTACCACAAGTTGCGAGCCTTTAAATTTCACGTTTTCCATATTACTATGATTACGTGATTGGTTCATCAAATATTCGCAATGCTTGGTATTAAAAGTTATTTCAAATGAATTTAACGTGACAGAAGTACTACATACAGAACTGCAACCATATGTAGAACTTATATTTCTGAAAAAGTGGTCAATATTCGTTCTTTACTTTCAAGCATGGCGTATGATTCCTACCAAAAATAAGGCATATTGTTTTCTATAGTGAAAAATTATATATATATATATATATATATATATATATATGAAAAATATATATATATATATATATATATATATATATATATATATATATATATATATATATATATATATATATATATATATATATATATACTATATATATATATATATATATATATATATATATATATATATATATATATATATATATATATATACTGTATATATATATATATATATATATATATATATATATATATATATATATATATATATATATATATAAATACATACACACGCAACACACACATATACATGTATGTATGTATGTACTGAATACATATATTTGAAATGAATATATTTTGAAGCATGGTTCTATTCGTACCAAAGAAAATATAGAAGTGAGCTTTTTTTTTTTTTTACGTAACCAACGTAAGCATAACTAAATGCTATCAGGGAAAACGACAGAAAGGAGCAGGAAGGTAAACAAGAGAGGCTTGAGGATTAATCCTCAAAGGGAATTAAGGACAAAGCGGCCCAAAGTCTCAATCAGAAGGAAGGTCACTGGGAGGTCAAATGTAATCAGGGATGGAACTCTCGATATGGAAGCGCAATTTATGCGTTACTCTCTTATTGAATTTACAACATTTACGTTGACGCCATCATGAATTTACCAACGTAAAAGGAAAGCGATCGTGGTAAAAAAAAAAGCATACTAAGATAAGACTAAGTTAATAATACACACTTCTGCCAAGCACCATCAGCCAGTGTTAGCATTTTCCAACAAGAATTCGGAAATAGTTTCTAGAATAATCAGTTTCACTTAAAAACTAATCCCTACAGCACAGCACAAGAGAAAAAAAAGTGTTGGTTCTGACACTGCAACGGAGTGAACGGTGAAATGCTATTAAAATGTGTGAACTTTTAACAGCAATGTTTGCTTTTGATTTTGTAACCTAATCGTCCTGAACGTTTTGAAATATTTTTCAGCCACATCCGCAATACTGAAAAAATAGCGTGGATGACGGCGGCAATAATAATAATAATAATAATAATATGAAATTTAACTAAAGATGCGGTCATTGTGGGCCCCAATTGTGGTACTGCCCCTTTAATATATTCAATCAAGACACTGAATGTCACGTATAGGTCACACTTGGAATTCTCTCGCAAATTAATGATTTCTCTTCTCTGCAAGTGGTAACTAATCATTCCAAAAAATCTAAAATCATAAAGAATGACTTATTTTCCCGCCTTTCACATCTGTAACATCTAAAAGCAATAAATAGTCTAGGGCCTTTAAAAAGTCCTGCCGGCGTTCATTCTCCTGAATTCTGTACCGGGGAGTTTCAGAAGCTGTTTTTATGTGCCACTTTTCCCAGTTGTCACATTTTAGAACTACAATAATGAACCTTCCTAGCTATAAGAGACTCGTATAGGCGGAATACAGAGATAAATTTTTTGGTAGGGAAATTCTGAAATTTCGCTATACAAATAAGACTTTCCAATATGAGCGATATCTGTTGACAATGCGCTGAAAAGTTATAATTATATAAAAAAATAAGAAGCTTTACCAAGAATATGGTAACGATCAATAATAATAAAATGAATATAATTTTTATAATATTTTTACAATAAAAAGTCAAAATTAACCTCATTTATGAATAATAATGAAAAAGTCGGTTACAAGCAGCTTCGGACTTTAAGGTCTGTGGCGCGGGTTCAATCCCGCAGCCGACTGATCAAAGAGGCAGACACTAGACATATAATCAATAGGTTTGCTTAAAAGCAAATGGATGTTACAGACTAAATACACACACAAAACAAAGCCACTACAACACCTTCTAAAAACATAACAAACATCTCACACGTCTCGAACTCTCGCCATACCCGCGCAATAACTTCTTCGCTGCTGGGAAGAAAGGGCGTTGGGTCGGGTATGATACATGAAACATACTTACCGGGGTCTAAGCGATTTTCAGGCAGGGCAGCTGATCGAGACCACAGGTCTACCCCAAAAAATCAAAAAGTCCTTAAGGCATCGTGCTTACCCATACAAAATGGGAATAAAAGCACGTTAAAAGAAGAAGATGAATAATATATGACAACTTATTTTTTCAAACGGATTACCAACTAGGAATAATTATTAAGGATTTAAAATCAACACTTGCATAACAGGAAAAATCTTCAATACCTGTAAGGGATTTTACATAACGTTTATCAGTGGCACGTACGCCCTTTCCCTCCCGCAATAGACCTCTCCCAGTGGTCCTATAAAAATCAGCCTCTATGAATAGTTTCTTAGAAACGAAAATGCACCGACACTGGAAAAACACCACACACTTTCATTTTTTCATGGGTTTACAGAACCAACGAAACAAAACTAAAGCAAATATCATTTATTTACATTATTTTCATGACTGTTATTCAACGTTAGTCGAAATCAGTGAAACCACGAAACGAGACTAAAATAAATAGAATTGTTTTGAAGAGCAAAAATGTTGTGCAGTGGAAAAATATCACTGAAGAACGGACACGTTGTAATTCTATTAATACCAGGGAGATGAAACAGACATTTGCTTTAGGGTAAAAGGTCTCTCGTTTAATTATAAAAAATGGAAAATCAAATCAAATGACTGAATATATATCTTCATGATTTCCAAGCGCTATAGCATGAACTAAAAGTTTTGGCGGCAGTTTGTTTTACTGTCATAAATCAAACGTCTGGGTGATGGAATATAATGAAAATAAAGAAATGTATTCTAACGGAATACCGACGTAGATCATTTTCCAAAACAGCAAATAATAAAATACGTCTGCCTCTGGAGCAGATACGAGGGAAATTTTAGGACTGGAACCTGCTGAATTTACTGAAAGAACATTTCTCGGTATCGTTCAAAAAACAGGAAATGTTGTAAATCATCATTAGCTATCTTCTTCCGCTGTTTTGTATGTGGATAGGGCAAAGTCCAGAGGTCCACTTCAGGCCTCTTATTCCCTTCAACACTTTACCACCCAGTTTAATAAAAAAAAACACCAACACAACATAGTTTGAAGTATTAAGAGGCATTCATGAGCGGAACATGAAAGGGCCAATGTCAGAGATCGAACATGTATACATTTGTACATTGGCCAAGCCCCTTCTACACCCATTGCTAGGACCAAAAGGAAATAGGCAGGGAGATGTATAAATATACATGTATATATATATGTATATATATACATATATATATATATATATATATATATATATATATATATATATATATATATATATATAAAATATAGATGTATAGATAAATAGACAGACAGATGAAATGCACGTAAAATGACAATGCCGAAAAACTAACGTAAAGGTGAATACCGCATTGAAGTAATTTCGCATGTTTTAATCCCCTAAAGATCAAAGTAACTGATGTTAAAAGTCATTTTCATCAATTTCCATTTTAATCATTTTAAAACGGATTCTACGTTTATTGAGCCCAAAGCTTCAAATCATATATTTTTTTTCTTTCCTTAGAGGATAACTGCAAGCGTTTCCTCTTCTGCGATGTGCAATGAAAAGAGAGAAATGAATTTCACTATCTAGCCCTGACCTAGATTAAAAAGGTGAGGATAATGAGCACGCAAAATAATACTGTAACTAATATTCACCATATGAGGTAGTAATTTCAAATATAATAAGTGAAGTTTTGAACTGTTTTTATTAACTTCCTCCGTACATGTTACAACACAGGAAAAACATAATAAATGTGTTATTATTTAGTGACCCAATAACATAATTATGAACGATTTCCAGCAATTTGTACAATAAATAAGTTACTTTGTGATGAAATTCCAATATCCTGTCATGAATCTAGATTTATGAACCTAAACATAAAGACAAAGTCACATTTTAGTCAGGAGATAAAATTCAAAATGATAAACACTTGCAGATGAATTGAGAAAAGGAGAAAACTCAAGAAATAAAATATACGAGTGAAATAGAAAATGATTAAAACGCCTCGTATTTTCGCACACTTGTTTAGCCTTGAGAAGATTCACTCGTGTAACAACACACATCTTTAATATCTCTGGAGGGGTGTCCATCACATTTATCAGCAGCGCGTACACTGGCATTCCCACAACCAGGCCTCTCCCAAAGGGGCTGTGAAAATCTATCAGCATGTATAGCTTCCTGCAGAGTGAAGTAAAAAAAAATTATATTTTTTCTCTTTCCATGAATCCCCAGAACCAATGTAATGAAGTATAAAAAAGTAACGGACATGCAAAAAGAATTACCAAGGCTTAAGAAAACGGTCGGCTTCTTTAATAAAGAACAATATTCACTACCAATGCAATTTCTGAAACCACAAACAGAAACTACAATAAAGAATATATTTTAATACTGTGCAGTGCAAGAAGATTGCCGATATTTAAAAAAATATAAAGCTTACCCGAGAGGATTAAAATTACGTCAATAACGATGGCTTGAAACAATTACATTTACTTTGCAGAAAATGATCTGACGTTTTTTTCATCGCAGGAAAATGTAAACGAATATATTCCTTCCTACAAAAGCTTAAGATGTGTTTATTTATGTGACGAAATATCTATTACAACATATCTATTTTCAAGTATAGGAGATTACTTTATGCAGGAATTTTATACACGAATTTCTCTTTAGCTTTTTCTTTACTAAAATTAAAAAAGGGTACAATTTCCTGCACTCATGGCTTCAGTTACCCATGCAATGGAATATCTAAGAAACGTGGACAAATATATGACAAAAGGGAAGAAAACATTTATCTGGGGACGGAAATGTCGCCGAGGAAAGGAGATTAATTTTTAAAAAGATATCTCTGTTAGGCGGTTAGGGCTACTTCAACCAATTAGATAAAGTGCCTTGGGAGAAATTACGGGACTGCCATCTGTTGTTTAATGCAAGACTTAGCTTCAACAATAACGTTCACAATTATACACAAAACTAAAGTAGTCGGGGATGAATCATTTCACATTCCTGGTAGTTTATCATTTAGTGTTATAATATCTAGGCTGAAGGACGTAAAGGGGAAAAAGGTACTTAAGCCGTTCGGCTATGTACTACTCATAACAAAACAACTTAACGAAACTCATATTGAGATATAAGAAATATCAATATAAAAGTGTTATTAAAGGGGATATACTAGGTAAGACCAAATGTGAACAAGTGGGAAATAAGCGAACATTCGATAGTAAAACTTCAACCTGACCAAAGTCCCAAGCCCGAATAAAGAGAGACGGCTAGAGTCAGAAGGACATTCGTCTGTAAGACATCAGCCCAAACCAATTATGAAATAAGCCTTGCATGATACCAACAGCTGGAGAATGCTCATTACAAAAAGCTCGGATTTAAGGAAAACTTTTCAATTTAAGCAACAAATCAAGATAAATTTTTTCGCGAGATCAGAAGAATCCAATACAAAAAAAGCTTTCGAATAATCTCCGAGGATTACAGTCAAGAATCAAAGGCGTGAGGTGAGTAAAAGAATCCCCACACAATTCCCCTTCGTATGTAACATCAGATGACTAAATATTCAATTACCTTATGAACTGACGCCAATGCTATGACATATAACAAAAAATATTGATTTTACAACATCCACACAACAGTTTTTTCTTTTCTATTGTATTCAAGGGGCGAAGCAGATACTTATGAAAATCTACGGCGACATCAAAATTAAGCCACAAGCAATTCAATTTTATCTCTTAAATGTTCTTATCAAAAAGATACGAAAGGGAACCACATCCATCGCGTAAACCCCTTAGCATTTTTGTCTACTGAAATAATAATAATAATAATAATAATAATAATAATAATAATAATAATAATAATAATAATAATAATAATAATTAATTAATGGATGCATGGTATTTGGGGACCAAAGCTCAGGCACTGAGGCCAAGAAAGCCATTCGACTACGGAATGACGGTGACGATTTTGATTTTAGGTAAAAAAACAACAGTAATGTTTTTTATTTGCATAAAAAAGATCCACCATCGGTAAAGCAATCAGAGGACAATAAACCATTGTTTCATCCTAATAACTGTTCCGCGCCATTGAGCGACGTAATGGGACTTCATCAGTAATTTATCATTAGAATTTGTCCCTATAGAGCAATTAATTTATCCCAGGCTCCAAAGAAAGGACTCGTTGAAGCGTGTTTTTTTTTTTTTAACTGAAATATCCGTGACTGCTTCGGAGTTCGACAACATTCAATCAATGCTGTTTTAGTTTTCTGAAAAGAAAACTATTGTGACGGCTTTGTCTGTCCGGCTGCATTTTTTTCTGACCGCCCTCAGAGCTGAAAACTACTGAGGCTAGAGGGCTACACACTGGTATGATGATCATCTACCCTCCAGTCATCAAACATTCCAAATTGCAGCCCACTAGCCCCAGTAGTTTTTATTTTATTTAAGGTTAAAGTTAGCCATAATCCTGCATCTGGCAACGATATAGGCCAGGCCACCATCGGGCAGTGGTTAAGGTTTCATGGGCCACGGCTCATACAGCATTATACTGAGACTACCGAAAGATATATCTATTTTTGGTGGCCTTGATTATACGATGTGCAAAAAACTCGGTTGCGCCGTAGGAACTTCGGCGCACTTTTTACTTGTTTATAATAGCCATTCCTCTCAACACTAATTCCTATGTGAAGGTTGAATTTATATACAGTCTTCCATCAAATCAATAGTTCCTGTTCCTCAGTTCTGTAAGTTGCAAAATAGCAAATACAGCAAAGCGCACCGACTGTTTCCTAACTCGAGCAATTTATTTTTTGAAAATTTCTGTTCTTTGCATCTTGTTAACAGTAAAATATTCAACCACAGTGAAGCTGACGAATGAGCATCTATTCAGACAATGAATATATACGCATGTTTCAATAAAACCAGCAGCGTCTGCACATTCGTTATGAAAAAGTAAAATGTGGTTTCACTACACTTTGGGGATAACCTACGCTCAAGGGGAATTAGAATTGAGGTCACAAAAGTATATATATATATATATATATATATATATATATATATATATATATATATATATATATATATATATATATATATATATATATATATATATATATATATATATATATATATATATATATATATATATATATATATATACATATATACATATATATATATATATTAGTTTTAGCGTGTTCCTTGGGCACTCTACATCATCTGCTATGAATGATATAACATTTGTTCCCTTCCCTATTTAAACTTTCATTCTCTTCCTCAATGAAATCCTGCATTCTACTTCCTCTCTTCTACCTTATCGTCCCAGGTCTCTTCTGTTGCATGAACTACTGTAATTTATCACTGCTCTTTCTTCACCTATCATACCCAATATTGTTACAACACCGGTTCGCATGAGTCGGATTGCTTCAGTTCCTCCAAGATACAGTGTAGAAGTTTCTTGGAGAAAATAAAACCTTAAGTCTGAAGAACGAACAGCAAATATCATGTGATTTTAAGACGTCATCTCATCGGCAGTGCAGATAATTCACACTGATGAGGAAACGTGATGTTCATAAACTATTTGGGAGTCATACTCTATTCCTTAATTTGTTGTGCTATCGTATATTGCTTATTTAGCCTTTCCTTCTATCTAATTCTGCTCTTATTTTTGATGAAATTTAATTTAATTTCTCAATCCTATCAATAATTTTGGTCTTGAGATCACTTCAAACTTGCCATTCAGGGATCAGTTAGCTCAAATTATTAAGTCTGCTTCTAGAAAACAAGTTGTTTTTAAGATGTAAGCACTTTCATGACTCCTGATTATTATTGCTGCATGTTGGTTTTAATCTTCCCTGCTGCGAGCACTTTTATATTTTGTCTCCCGTCTTAACAGGAGTGAATATTGGTCCCTCTCTTTTAAGTGCAATTTCAGACGCTCTTTCGAGAGGCTGAAGCTGTGAGTTCCTCCTCCTGCTTGGCGGCCTCTTATTCCCCCATAGGTCACTTCTTCCCACCCTAACACAGGTAATCAAGAAAAAATTCTCTGATCGCTTTTATTCATTTTTCATGACAAACATAGCATGTCATCCCTCCATTTTTGGAAGGTTAATAAAAACATTTCTGACCGCCATATGCCATAGTAATATCAAGAGCACTAACAAAGAGGATGACCCAACATCAGTGAGATAGGATGCAAGGTCATGGTAGATCTTCCCCTCACGGAAGCCTTGCTGGTTTTCCAGAAGAGAATTGGATTACAGGTATCTGAGAGGGTGGGAACTAGGAAAAGTTTTGAATATTCTAGTTAGAGTATGAAGCAGTGCATGTTTCCCAGGAGTTCAAGTTTAATGGTTAGGTGTAAAAGATGCCGAATTATAGGAAAAAATTTCCTTGAGGAATCTATTTGTCAGCGTCCATCCAAGTAAAATGCCTTGTCAGTTCATGACACAGGAACGATTTTAGAAACTTACTGGTAAAATTATTGAGAGGAATACAGGGCAAGAGATAGAGAAATGAGGGTCATGAGTACAGAGAATGATGAGATAAATGATGAGATAAGTGATGGCTGAAAATATACCCAACATAACGGATGAGAGATGGAAAGGTGTAGGTGCAGAAGTCATTAAACACTTCATAAGCAAAGGAGCAACAAATAATTTCAATCGAAAAATATGTCAAGATATTTAATTTTCTCTTATTGCACGAAAACTTCTTCCTTCAAAATACAAAGTGAGATTATCCCAGAAAAAGCAGAAGTAGCAGGATGGCTAAAGAGTATACGTGGTTTTAAAATGAAAATTATAACAAGAGAACGTTCATACACTCTAATAACGACAATAGGCGCCACAAGGAAAAATTACCCCATAAAGAACCAAGGAAATATGCTGATATGCAAGATTAACGGCAACTCTCGATATACCTCACCTGACATGGGTCGAAGGAATACTTGGGTAAAGCTGCAAGTTTAAGTAACAGAAATGAGAATCACAGAGCAAGAGGTGAAATTATAGGAATAACTCAAATGCTTTGAGGTAAAGAGACAGTAATAAACCAGAGAAATATGGTCATGACAATGAAGCTACTTAAAAAGAAAAATACAACAAAGAGCGCTAACATTAAATCAATTCAACAGGAAACACATTGTCACCGAAACTAACTTAAATTTCCAAAAAAGAAAAACAAGAAATGTCCACGAAACAGTGGCAAAACTCAGAGAGAGAGAGAGAGAGAGAGAGAGAGAGAGAGAGAGAGAGAGAGAGAGAGAGAGAGAGAGAGAGAGAGATGTTGTGCTTCAGAAAAAAGTTCTTGGTTTCTTAGAATGCTATGAAACTTCTAGTTATATATATTTATATAGAATATATATGAAACTAACTATATATATATATATATATATATATATATATATATATATATATATATATATATATATATATATATATATATATATATATATATATATATATATATATATATATATATATACATGTGCTTGTATGTATGTATTGCTTGTACATACAGAATTTCCATCTAAAAGGAAAGGATTCCCTTGTATCCTGAAATCTCCATCGCAAACAAATACCATTCCTCTGTTTGCCATACTTGTTTATACACAGGGGTCGTCCAAAGCATTCTTTTTCTCCTAGTAACAAGACTTGACTTCACTGCAGTATTTTGCATCATAAAAGATTTCTCTGCATGTGGAATCTTGGCAATAAAAGCAGTACACTCTATTTCTGATTCGCCTTCAGGATATATTTGCCATTTCAAACTATTCGCTGTACTACGAATGTAAACACAACATTTTGCCGTATAAAATCCGAATGCTTTCAATATTAGCATTAGGTATTCATTTCACTATCAAAACATTACAATTTCTTATTAACGAAAAACTGATTATCTATCTTATTCAGAATCACAATAACCTGAACATATTCTACGATTGGGCAAAAATATGGTATTTTCCTTTAATTAACGCTGCTACGTGGATGTACCGTTATAGCAACATTCTACAAATATATCAATTCGTTAACACAGACTTATATTTATATTTAAAGTAAACAATATCTTTTTCCCCTGTTTTGTAACTGGCGATCATAAATCTAAACTGTTCTTAAATGAAAAGCAAATGCATTAATAATAATCTACAAAATCAATGCATTTTCACATAAAATCAGTATATCTTTTAAGATTATAGCAAACAAAGTGAACTTTTCTCTACTGAAATGTGTAATTACGATTTCATATTAGCTCAACAATACAAAAGTCGTTCAGACCTAGAAAGAAAAGTGATCTAAATTTTCAACTTCCCATTACAACTACTTACATGACTGTAAGCAAAAACTTCATTGTTTTTCTTTGTTATATTTGCAGCTGTAGACATTTTAAAAGTCGCAAGATCCCAGCAAAATCTCAAAAAAAAAAAAAAAAAAAAGGGAGGCCGTTCTGTGATTAAGCATCGGCAAAGCGAAGGGTAAGCTCATCGGAAATCCATAAAGACGTGGCCAATCCGACTGGGAAGGACTCTCCTCCCTATTTCATCATCAAGAAATAGGTTGCTGAATTCAACTTGACCGTACGTCCAAAAACATCAAAATAAAAAGAGTGGATGCTATTCACTGCACTGTTTTAACTGATCAAACGACAGCTGACACAAAGGGCATCATTGGGGCTCAGTGCACACTATATATTGACCAGCATCTATGAGGTTACCGCTGTCTGCAAGAAGGGTACCACGAACATTGACATCATAAGAGAAGAGACTAGTATGGAAATATTCGAAGAAATGTTTTCTAGCGACGAGGTGACGGCCATTGCGTTTTGGAATTATCTGGTATTATTGTGACAGACCACTTGGAAAACGTTCAAAACACAAACAGCATTACTCGTCAAAATTCCAAGACGATGTGCTGTACGAACTGTGCAGGTGGCAGTGGTTTAAGCAGCCATCTTTGGCTTTGAATTGTTGTTTAGTGCTCAGCTGACCTGGCACCGTCCGACTTTTACGCAGTGAAGTCATCCATGATGTACATGAGTATTTGGAGAGCCAGGATGCAACTTTCTTCAACGCTGCAAATTGGTATGTTGATCATCCACCGTCCAATCGTCAAACATACCAAATTGCAGCCCTCTACCCTCAGTAGCTTTTATTTTATTCAAGATTAAATTTACCCATAATGGTGCGTCTGGCAATGATATAGGACAGGCCACCACCGGGCCTTGGTTCAAGTTTCATGGGCCGCGACACATACAGCATTATACAGAGACCACCGAAAGATAGATCTACTTTCGGTGGCCTTGATTATACGCTGTAGCGGCTGTACAGAAAACTCGATTGCGCCGACGAAACTTCGGCGCATTTTTTACTTGTTTTTATTGGGAGCAACCTTATGTCAGGGCAAACGACTTTGTGTAGTATAGTAATCGGTAATGATTGGAAGTATTGTGCCATTATCCGTTTCCAATGACACAGATAATGCTGCATGACTCTTTTCAAAAAGAGCACTGTGAACTCTTTAATGGGCAAACGATCCTTTGATGTAAAAGAATCTCAGTTATTTGGGTCAACAGCAAACGGCCTTTTATTTTAAGATATGTTTAATGTTTAATAATAAAAGTCAAAGATGTTCAGGATATCAGGGTTCGACGTAATCAGACATAAATTGAAATGAAAATCTAAATAAATTTAAAATTTTACTCACCGAGGAGAAGCGGGCACAGAAGCATATTTTTGAGAAAACGCTTCGTTGTAATAAAATATAAGGTAACATATAAGTAAGGAAAAAGTAAAGCACCAGGAAAAGCAAAAGAATTAATCCGAAAGCCTGATTTTTCTTTCTATAATAGAAAACTGTAAGCCACCGCACGTGATAACAATACTGGAATCTTTACTTCTATTTAGAATAGCAAAGCAATTAAATTTCAATATGCTGCTAGAAATGACGATTCAAATTCAACAGTATTTAAGAAAAAATGGCTATTGATAAAATATGACTTCAAGTTATAGACATGTTTAGGTGAGCTTAGAGGAGAATGAAAAAGAAAAACAAATGTAAATGATATGCTTAAGTTATCAACGCATTAGTAATATACAGAAAGCACTATCTATGCATTTTGGATTGGGCTAATAAAAGAAATGAAAGTAAGGAAAGTGAAAGGTAAGACACCAGAATTAACGAAAATGTCTTACGAGCTTGGTGAAATGTTATCGTTGCGAGGAAAACTAAGGAACTGGGAGTGTTGGGGGAGACTGCGGTGACACTTCATGAACAGCCTAATGCAGTGATGCAAATGCAATTTGCATCTGAAATGGAAATAAAAAAAAATACGTCATCTCCTTTATCAGACCTCTGAATTACAGGAACGTCAACACTACTATCACAATCTGAATCCTCCAAACCTCATATCTGACCCCGTGACCTGACATTTAACTGCTCTTTCGCAGCATCCAATTCCCTTTCATGTTTTCTCCATATGTTAGCTAAAATGCTTATAATTGCAATCCATTAGCAACTGATAAAAGGTACAATAACTCTGCTTCGTCTGATACACTACACCACAAAACAGCGTCTAATTAAATCAAATGAAAATTGCAGAACGTATCGCTTCCCTTGATTTGCAACACTATGCTGTTCGAGAGCCTGTGACATTTTCATCATTGGGTACGATGCACTTCTCCTGATAAACATACTTAGATATTTCTGCAGTACATAAAAAGATACTGGACATTTTTTTTACCCATCGCATAAATAAAATAACTAAATATGTTTATAATTCTAGTCTGAAAAAGTGACCTTAACTGTGTTTATTTTAAAATTATAACTAAATTTGACATAATTATAATTCAGTTGGTAACCTAAAGTTGTTTTGTGGCGTAGAAGAAATTTCTATTCAAAACTTGCAAAACAAACAGAATTTTAAAATCTCCGTCAGTAAATGGAAAAGCGTGTTTTTGCCCGAAAGAATAAATAAAAAAAGCACAAAACAGATTCATGTATAGTTTGTAAGTTGTCCTCCAGTAGATATGCGATGATATATAACAAAAATTTTATTTATTTTCAGGCAATAGTTGTTCTAGAGTTAATTAATTTCACTGTATTAATTATAAATGATATTCATGTGAAAGTTTCTGCATTCAACTGACGACGATATTAATTGCACTTGTTGCAAAAACCGTAAAACAATTATCAATTTTCCATGTCTTATGTATATATGGAGAGCTGTAGTTAGATATTTTGTCTTTTGACGAGCTGTCGTCACATTAACAACAGGAACTTGGTGCAACATGCAGTCATTTGTTCCTATAAGGATATCCAAAAATTCTTGTTTGGTCAAAGGGAATGTGCGTTTAATCGATATCTAAAATTTGGAGAAACAAACATTATTTATCATTTAGCTTTAACAGACAAAAAGCAAAATGACCTTCATGACATAGGTCTGAACCGACAGACCCTGAAAACAGGAAGGAAAAGAGAACTTCAGGAATCAATGATTAATGGATGTAACCGCTTGGGTATTGTCGCTTTTGTTCTTACATTTGTACATTCAAAGAATGAAAAACGGCAGCTCAAAAGGAGGTTTGATGTCGGAATCATTCCTGGTTTCAGTTTGTGAAGATAATACTTTTGTTCGTTCAGAGTCATGCGGATGCAGTAGATATAGAGCAACTTGTTTTCCTAGTGTGTTTTTATATGTCTCTCTTTCTCTCTCTCTCTCTCTCTCTCTCTCTCTCTCTCTCTCTCTCTCTCTCTCTCTATCTATATATATATATATAAAATTTTATTTATTTTCAGGCAATAGTTGTTCTAGAGTTAATTATATATTATATATGTATTAATTATAATTATAAGTAATTCAATGAAAACCATTTGTCAACTGAATTTCATTCACTTGTTTATATTTATAGATCGTTGCAGAAGAGGCAAGTGCTAATGATATTCGTGATGATTTTTGTTGCAAAACCAACATTTTACAATCAAACAATTATACACAATTTTTTTCTGACACTTGGTGTCCTTATTTGAATTAAAAAAAAAACTCTCTACCTAAATATGCTTTTAATGACTACAATAAGAGACACTTTAAATTAGAAACTTTTCTAATATCTTTAAATCACTTTTTCAAGTAGGCTTCATTAAAGGATAGTTTGGCACCATTCTAGAAGCTGTCTTCGTAAGTAAATAACCCTAATTTTCAGGTTAAACCATTGAATTCTCAATCAATCAACTTTAGAATCGTTCAGTTCATTTATTGCAACAATAAAAATAAGGAATTAAATAATGTTATATCAATTTCATGTTGTACTTTTATGATGAGGTGTCGTCACATTAACAACAGGAACTTGTTGAGTCATTTGCGCCAATGAAATCCCAATTTTCGTTTAATCAACAGGAAAATGCGTTTTTAATCGATATTTATAGATTACAAGCCAAGAATAAAACAAGGGCAAAAACAAGTATTATTATTATTATTATTATTATTATTATTATTATTATTATTATTATTATTATTATTAGCTTTAACAAACAAAAACAGCAAAATTGACCTTCATGACATAGGTCTGAACAGACAGGCCCTGAAAACAGGAAGGAAAAGAGAACTGCAGGAATCAATGATTATCCTGTCAAACGCCATGTAACCGCTTGGGTATTGTCGCTTTTGTTCTTACATTTGTACATTCAATTCCTGAAGCCTGACTCCCACGGCAGCTCGGGAGGTTTGATGTCCGGAATCGAATTCCTGGTTTCGAAGTTGACATCGACCGTGAAGATAATACTTTTGGACCTTCACGTTCAGAGTCATGCGGATGCTGTTGTTGCTTTGCTTCGCCGCAAAGGGTTGTTTTGCAATAGAGCAACTTGTTTTCCTAGTGTGTTTTTCATCATAGTGTCTCTCTCTCTCTCTCTCTCTCTCTCTCTCTCTCTCTCTCTCTCTCTCTCTCTCTCTCTCTCTCTCTCTATATATATATATATATATATATATATATATATATATATATATATATATATATACACATACACACACACACATATATTATATATATATATATATATATATATATATATATATATATATATATATACATATTTTCGTAAGAATACTTATTATATCCGTAATTCAATGAAAACCATTTGTCAGGTACTTTACTGAATTTCATTCACTTGTTTATATTTATAGATCGTTGCAGAAGAGGCAAGTGGCTAATGATATTCGTGATGATTTTAACTAGCGGTCTGGCAACTCCATACCAACATTTTACAATCACCTTATTCATAATAATTTAGCATACACTAAATAAATTTTTTTCTGACACTTGGTGTCCTAGATTTGAATTAAAAAAAAAAACTCTCTACCTAAATGCACCGTGCTTTTAATGACTACAATAAGAAGACACTTTAAATTAGGAAACTTTTCTAATATCTCTAAATCACTCTTTTCAAGTAGGCTTCATTAAAGGATAGTTTGGCATCATTCTAGAAGTTTTGTATCCGCCAGTCTTCCCTAAGTAAATAACCCTAATTTTCGTAATGGGGGGAGGGTTAAACCATTGAATTCTCAATCAATCAACTTTAGAATCGTTCGTTCATTCTATTGCAACAATAAAAACTTTAGCAGCTTTCTGAATTAAATAATGTATCAATTTCATGTTGTGCTTTTATGATGAGGTGTCGTCACATTAACAACAGGAACTTGTTGCAATATACAGTCATTTGCGCCAATGAGGAAATCCCAATTTTCGTTTGGTCAACAGGAAAATGCGTTTTTAATCGATATTTATAGATCACAGCCAAGCCAAGAATAAAACAAGGGCAAAAACAAGTATTATTATTATTATTATTATTATTATTATTATTATTATTATTATTATTATTATTATTATTATTATCATTATTATTATTATTATTAGCTTTAACAAACAAAAACAGCAAAATTGACCTTCATGACATAGGTCTGAACAGACAGGCCCTGAAAACAAGAAGGACAAGAGAACTGCAGGAATCAATGATTATCCTGTCAAATGCCATGTAACCGTTTGAGCATTGTCGCTTTGGTTGCTACATTTGTACATTCAATTCCTGATGCCTGACTCCCACGGCAGTTGAGGAGGTCTGATGTCCGGAATCGAATTCCTGTTTCCGAAGTTGACATCGACCGTGATGATAATACCTTTGGACCTTCACGTTCAGTTTCATGAGGATGTTGTTGCTGCTTCGCCGCAAAGGGTTGTTTTGCAACAGAGCAAAGTATTTTCCTTGCGTGTTTTTCACCAACTCTCTTCTTCTCTTTCTCATATATATATATATATATATATATATATATACTATATATATATATATATATATATATATATATATATATATACATATATTTATATATATGTAGATACATTTTCTGTTAAAAAGAATTGCATCAAATAAAAGGAGACCATAAAGATGCCAAAATGTTAACTTTCTACATTTTGGCGTTTTTTGGGTCTTTATATATATATATATATATATATATATATATATATATATATATATATATATATATATATATATATATATATATATATATATATATATATATATTATATATATATGGATGTATATGTATGTGCCATAATTACTCTAAAATGCACTGAGCAATTTCAACCAAATTTGGTATACATATGACTGACTATCTAGAAACCAGCGGGGTGGGGGGTTGAGTAAGACAACACTAGCACCAAAAGGCACCAAAGGGGGAGGGCCTTCCTGAAGTGGGGATGGTTCTGCCCGTTAAACGGGACTGGTTATGCCCATAGACTTAGTAACTTTACGAATTTATCATACCTAATTTCGGTATACATTGACTTACTATCCAGGAAAGAATACTGTGGGGGTAAGACATCAATAGCAGTAAAGGGGGTGGAGGTTGGGAAGGAGGTGAGAGAGTGAGTGATTGGGAGATGAAGTAAGAGAGAGAGTAGAGGGGGCGTTAGGAGAAGAAAGAAGGAAAGAAACAGAGAGAGAGAGAGAGAGAGAGAGAGAGAGAGAGAGAGAGAGAGAGAGAGAGAGAGAGAGAGAGAGAGATTATCGATCAGTTGTCCTTCAGAGTTATCCAGGGTAGCTCCGGGTTGGTCACATCTACAGTATCTATCTATCTCTCTATATATTTATATATGTATGTATATATAAATATATAGAGAGATATATAATAAGAAATACTGATTATATCCGTAATTCCATGAATTTTATTCACTTGATTACATTTATAGATTGTGCAGAGAGAGAGAGAGAGAGAGAGAGAGAGAGAGAGAGAGAGAGAGAGAGAGAGAGAGAGAGAGAGAGAGAGAGAGAGAGAGAGAGAGAGTTTATTGATCAGTTGTCATTCAGAGTTATCCAGGGCAGCTCCGGGTTGGTTGTATATATATATATATATATATATATATATATATATATATATATATATATATATATATATATATATATATATATATATATATATATATATATGCATGTATATAAATATATAGAGATGGATATAATAAGAATATTTATTATATCCGCAATTCCATGAAAACCATCTGTCAGTTACTTTGCCGAATTTCATTCACTTGATTACATTTATATATTGTTACAGAAAAGAGGCAAGTTGCTAATAATATCTGTCAATTTTAACTAGCAGTCTGGCAACACGGTATCAAATATTGTAAATCGTCTTATCCATACCAATTTAGTATTCTCCAAATAAATCTTTTATGACGCTTGATGTCCTAGATTTGAAGCAAAAACAGGACTACCAAATTGCACGGTACAATTAAAAGACCACTTTAAATTAGGAAACTTTTCTAATATCTCTAAATCGCTCTCTTCAAGTAGGCTTCATTAAAGAACAGGCTGGCATAATTCTAAAAGTTCTGTATCTGATAGTCTTTCCTAAGGTATATAACAGTGAATCATTAAATTTTTAATCAATTTACTTTCAGAATCCTTCGTTCATCCTATAGCAACAAATAAAATTTTAACAATTTTCTCAATAAGTCATCAAGTATCAAATTCAAGTTGTGGTTCTGGCATTTGAAAAACTAGAAGTCTGGGACTTAGGCAAGGCATATGGTGAAGAATATTAACGATATTTACGTCTATAAATACTGATGCACAAAATGGAAATTTATCCCTTGTGAACATTTCAGCTCTCACATTTTTTTCAACGCGATTCTGTCCAAGAATAACTGTTGTTACCTCAAAATTCATGGATCTTTATTACATTTACCATTACCAAGTACTGGCCTTCCCCCACAACGTAGTTCTCCTTTCGGTATTATGAAAATCAAACAATGTGAATTGTGAGACATAAAACATCACAACAAACTTTAATAAAAAGGAAAAATTTTTCATTTTTACCAATTCCATTTCTTTACTAAATCAGTTGTATCTGGAACGTCCGTATATACTGTAATTCTTACTCATGATGTTCAGCACCGGTTGCATTTGTTTAAGCCAGTAACAACAGCGAAAGAAACAGAACTACTTTGCAGTTCAAAAATGTAAAGTAAGGAATGCTACTGCCGAACGGATTCGCTATAATTCTGTTAATGCCTACGAGATAAAACAGCGACATTTGCTTCGCGGAATAATGTCTGACGTTTATTCGTCATAGAAAATATAACTGACACATTTATTTTCCCGGTTTTCAGGCAATACTGCAAGAGTTAAAGCATTTTTGGTTGTACTGACGATATGTCCATTAGAGCAGGATTTTTTTTTTTTTTTTTTTAACGGGGGAAGAAATATTTGTATGAATTTATGAATTGTATAAAATTTAGTACATGAAAACATTTCGGCAAACTATTTTCTGTTCGTACTAATCTATGGTTTTAGCATATGATGAATATCTAATGCCAATGACCATAGCTGTTATGAGGAAAGCCTACAATGGTCTTTCAGTCAGTTGCCCTCGTGGTCAGATATTACAGATAAAGGAAACATATTAATGACTGAACGAAGCACCATCCGGGAAAGAGATTTATTGTTTCCAGCAGACACGTACATTTAATACAAAGGTATATTAATTTCCAGAAAAGGGCACGGTATGTCACTAGATTTTCGGGGCTATTTCCACCAGTGCTATGAAATGTAAGAGAAACGAAAGGGGTGAATACTACAGCCAGACTTCACCGCCACAATAAATTCAACGACTGTTTAGAAAAACGATACTGTGGGTTATTGTTCGAACAACCATGCCGGGAGTTATTTTCGGCGATGATTTATTGGGATTTTATCTAAACTGAAGTTGTACCATAAACACTTAGATATGTGGCAAACCATATGCAGCTGTTAAAGTTAAGTATACCTTAGTTTAACCAGACCACTGAGCTGAATAACAGCTCTCCTAGGGATGGCCCGAAGGATTAGACTTATTTTACGTGGCTAAGAACCAATTGGTTACCTAGCAACAGGATTTACAGCTTACTGTGGAATCCGAACCACATTATACCAAGAAATGAATTTCCATCACCAGAAATAAATTCCTCTAATTCTTCATTGGCCGGCCGGAGACTCGAACTTGGGCCTAGCAGAGTGCTAGCCGAGAACTCTACCGACTCGTCCAACGAGGAACTGTATATGCAGCTGTTGAACAGCAACCTGGCAGTGGTGGAAAACTGTCATGGGATACAGTATCAAAATAAGACATGACAGCTAAACATCCTTTTGAAAATAATTTTGAGTTTCTCGCAGGTAATTCACTTCACAAAGTCATAAAATAAAGAGTAAAATAATTGCTGTAGAAAATTACGAACTTGCTGGAAACATCGTTGTAAAAGCACTGTCGACGTGTAGTATCAATTAGGTTAGTAGGCTAAAGTTACAACATATAATATAAATATTTAAAGTTGAATGATAATTGACCAGCTTTTAGTATATTAAAATGTTCCTATCAATATTAAAAAAAGCTGAATATTAATAAGGATCTAATGACTCGAATCTACGAAATGATAACATGATATATTGAGATATTTTAAACTGACATAAGATTACTACAACAGTCGAACAATTATCTTAGCATGTTATAAATTCTTCAGGTTTATTCAGTATATGTATATGTGTGTGTATATATATATATATCATACATACATAATCACATATATAAGTTTAAATGTATAATATGATTAGATATATGACCATTCGGGAAAAAATGCATTTCTCGTAACCTGTTATGCAAAGAATACATCAGAAATAAAATCCAGAAGCATTCAAGCAAAATGAAAAAAGTGCTATGCAACACAAAATCGTGGAAAAGTTTTTATTCCTGGACTACAAGTGAAGGTTGAAAGATTTATCAATTGCTGCATTAGCGACTGACCCTATTTCATAACATATACTGTAAAAATGCTGATATTGCAATAGGAAGACAATGGGTATTTCTCGCTTATATTATTGAAGACATAAAGCAGTTACTTTTGCTAATCTGTAATTTCGTAATGTTTAGTAAGCAAATTTTTCAAAGGCACTCAAATATTTTGAAGCTCCAAATATTTTCAGAATACAGAGACGCGATCTATTTTTCAACCACATAATCATAATAAATCATCACAAGAGAAATCAGACAATCAAAAAATATTATTTCATTCTAGTAACTGTTTAATACCATTAGGCGAAGAGATTAACTTTTATCAGTGATAATTTCTATAATTTGCCTATATAGAAAAAGAAAAACTGCTCCAGGAGTCAAGGAATAGATTCGTTGTAGTATGGACTGTAAACAAATTGATAAGCCCCGTAGTAAATTAACGTTCTATAATGTTTAAAGAGTTTTACCTTAAACAGACGTAATCTTTGTGAAAACTAATCCCTAAATAAAGCTTCAAAATATCTAGGAAGAAAAATAAATCCTCGCCTGTCTTCTCTGATTTGATATAATTCACTTTTGTCATCAAATATTTTATACCCTACATATCTATTTCCAATTCAGCTTGTCAGCTAATGCCATCATACTCTACCTCGGTGTAAGCTTTATATATACTGTGTGTATATATATATATATATATGTATATATATATATATATATATATATATATATATATATATATATATATATAATATATATATAATATCAGCATATTATAAATATAACACACACATATCTTCACATGATATATTATATAATTATCAACATCATTATAATATATATAAATATATATATATATATTATGTATATTTATAATAATTTAAATATCTATGTATATATATAATATAAATATATATATTATATATATATATATATGTAATATATATACATATGAGAGAGAGAGAGAGAGAGAGAGAGAGAGAGAGAGAGAGAGAGAGAGAGAGAGAGAGAGAGAGAGAGAGAGAGAGAGAATTATTTTTAAAATCCAATCCACCCATCCAAAAATATCTGCAGAATTAGTAACATTGCAGATATATTATTCCTCTGTCAGATTATTTTTTTCAACTTCACGTTTTCATAGACGAAATGACTGAAAAATTAGCCGAAGGCAGCTCTAGCATGATTAAACCAAGCTGATAAATGATCCATAAATCTCTCAATAAGCCGATGTGAACCTTCTCCAAACATCTTAGCATATATCCGTGAGATATACATTATTTTTAGTTAATATCACTAATCAGTAAGATCACAAATCTAAATTCAGAAAAATACATATTTGGTAACGACTGTCGAATTAAAAGACCTTTACACACGAAATAAAAAAATGAAACTGATAAAAACAGTTTACAGTTGGCCTTGCCAGATTTTACTCTTTCAATTTAACGAGTTCAATTTTAATTTTGGGCAAGAGATGTAACGCTAATCACTCTTACATTCTGTTCTTTTCTCTTTAAAAATTAAAAGTAACAAATACCCCTTCACTTCCTGAGTATTTACCTTAATATCCCTTCTATTCAATGAAGAATGAGAATATTATTGTGAGAATATAGACACAATTAAAAAAAATTATTTCATAATTCAATACATTTCTTATCATCAATTCTTAACGATCACTTCTTTTCAAAACGACAACGTTATAAATTTCCAAAGTTACTTTTGAAACTCTCTCTCTCTCTCTCTCTCTCTCTCTCTCTCTCTCTCTCTCTCTCTCTCTCTCTCTCTCCTGTGATTATTAATTTTCCTTCTCCTCCCCAATATAACATGGCAGCAAACTTCCCCATCGTGGGAAGATTAGCTTTAATCTATCCTTCTTAAGGTGTATAAAGGTAAGATGAGGCCACAAGCTCAAAACATATTCAATAACGTTTTACTTGGTAATTTGCGAAACATCACATTACTCGAATTTTTTGCACTGTGAGGAAACTTCATGCGCCAACAACTGTTAACAAAGTTGTTCCATGAGCTTTTCTGAATAGCTGAACCAAAATAGCACCTACGGATACCTTTAATTTATCATTCTTCCTTATCACAAGAACGAACGGCAACAACCGTGCGAAGTAACTAGATTTTAAGATCGTACACATTAAATCTTATATTTCTATTTCATTTTTGCCTTTATAGAATGCTTCCTTGGGTCTTTCTAAAACTGTGCGGTGTCCAGTAATATGGTGGGGTTACATTACCAAGTAATTTGGATTCCAACTTTCTAAGACTGGTTTAGTCCTAATTTCTTCCTATCTCAATTTTCATTATTATTCAGAAACCCATTCTCTGGACAGCAGGAAACTAGGCACCTTTCTTTGGTGTCGTGAAATACTCAAAGAAATGGCATGATTTTTTCAGCATGCGCTGATTGAAGTAAAATACCGAAACATTAATGCAAATCAAAAAATACAATCTATACAGTATACAAATAATCGCAAAATTGTCATTCTTATGCTACCTCTGAATGATAAAGAATCGATCAGTTGCTTCATTAGCAACTCATTGTTTCATTTAGTAGCCTCAAGAGTCAGTGACAATGGATATTTCAGGCTGATACTATTCAAGATATCAAGTAGTTACTTTTGTTTGTAAATGCCGAATACAAAGACGCAGTGCGCACTTTTTCTTCGACGTAATTAGGATAAATTAACGCTAGAGAAATCAGGGGATTAATAACTGTTATTTCGAGCCATTCATTGTTCAACGAGATTAAGCAACGACATTGAACTTCACCATGAATAATCTTTATATTTACAGAGAACGAAATTTGTCCCAAGGCTCAAGGAAGGGATTCTTTGTCGTATGGTTTGGTGCTCTGAGGTGCAACCAGTCATTGCAATGGGAATCTTGTTGATGTATTGTACGTCTGGAGCCAGTAATAAATCATTTGCAAGACACTTGCCAGGTAGTTCAAATAGATATAACTTTGCTTCTTATGATCTTTAAAAATTATACCTAGACTATAACTGTGCATTGTTTTTTTATCAATAAACGTTTTATTTTCCCATCTTTGAATCGTTTGATCTTTCAAAATTACGCCTAGAATACATAAGAAAACTGCGTTTAGCAATTAGCGTTTTATTTTCCTTTCCTTAATCCACATATATCTATGTTCTTTTGTACTTTTGGAAATAAAGATAAAAATGGCTTTAGTTTTCATCATGTTAAAATCCCCAAGCAATTCAATTATAATTAATAAGTCAGAAAAGATATACTTTCTTGTACTTCGTTGTTCCATTCGATCAATTTTTTCTCACTATCGCTTCTTCATTTCAGTTTATTGCCCCCAAAAGTAACCAACAGAATGGGAATCTGCTTTGCACCCCTAGAGCAAATGCCCTTTCCCCTACTAAATATTTTCAATCGACCATTCTTCATGGAAATTAATGATCTTTATCAGTGTATGTTCTGGAATGATGAACTTTAACTGAGTATTAAACAATGTAGTTATTAATGCATAATTATAATATCCCAAATGCATTATTGTAAAACTTGGATACCATAGGAATTACACTTGAAGTTCCTGAAATTTTGTAATTACCTCTAGGTTTTAAGGGAGTTTAAATCGTAGGTTTTTTTTAAGAATGAATTCTTAAGTTCTCGACTCAAATAACCATTCATTAGCAATGACTTCCTTAGTAACGTTGAAGTTTTATTCCCACTCATAAACTAATGCAACGTTAGATGGTAAAAATAACTTTCCTATCAATTTATTTTACTAGATATTAGTTTACTTTTATAGTCTATCAAGAAACGCTGCCATTAGTAAACATGCTAGAGAATGTTTTTATCCAATTCAGTGGTCTCAAGCAAGAATCCTGTTCAAAAACAATCATTTTATAGAAAGAAATCTAACAGAAACGGCATGTATTCAATATAGTGAAAACAATAACTTCAATGGCAGTATAGGCTTATTCAAGACAGACCCGCTATTTCTACATATCATGAAAAACCTGTACAAATTATGTAATATATTGACTTAGGTATTCATTTAATTACCTGTTTAGCCTCATTAGACTGTTAACCTTTTCTATTGGACGAACTATGTACTAGACAATTTATACTTTATATTATCCTGTAACAGTTGTAAGCACCGTTAACCATTTGTAAGTCTTGAAGTCAAATGTAAACATATGTCCGGTATATGTTTTTCTTAAAGTGATTGGTCAATAAAGTTCCCCGGAAGAGGCCTGATGGAAGGCGAAACTGTTGGGACAAATGAAGAACTCTATTTCCTTTCTCCCTCTGTTTTCTCCTTCGTTTTCATTGTGGAATACATCGTGATATTTTATCTTCGTGATTTAGAAGAATACAACTAAATATATGTATATACATACATACATACATATACTGTATATATACATATATATATATATATATATATATATATATATATATATATATATATATATATATATAGTTTTAGTTTTGAATATTATGTCATATTTACATGTACTTATCATTTCATACAGAACAAAATGCGTCATGTTACATCGTATAATTAGTGAAAGGCAAACGAAATGATGATGAGGTGCAATATATGAAATCTTCATCAGTACAACATAATTTACTTCACATTTATATTGAACTGAAGCAAGTATCGAACAGGTTATAATCAGCTTTTTCGAATAGTTGACTTTTTTTCAACAGGAGCACTGCTTAAGTCCGACGAAACGAAATAATAGAATATTTTGCTCTTTGGTAAAATGAAAAACCTCCAACTTTAACCGTGTGGGCTTAATGACTGCAAGGTTAATAGGCTGACTAAACTGAAGTGAAATTAAACGCACCTCCAACCTTCAGTGGAATTTTATACATAATTAACTGAATTTTTAATCGCCCATTTTCTTCCCCAGTTGTAAGAAGAGTTCAAACTATAACTAAGGCCAGGAAATAAAAAGAATTAGTCAGTTTGTGGATGAAATATAATTTAATAAGAAAGATTACGTTCAATACTAATCAAGAACTTAAATATTTTCTTGAAACCAAACAGACAATACATGTGACCGAGAAGATGAAATGAAGCGAGCGAGTACTACGAAAAATCACAGAGTAAAATCAGTATGTATATTCAGTATAATAGCTGCAGGAAATTATTTTCAATCTTGAAAATATTTTAGCACTTGCCATTATTAAAAAATTCAACTAAAAAAAAACAGTCACGTATTAATAAAATAGTACTGCAAAGCACAGTGCAAACCATCCAACTTTAGTTAGGTAAACAAGTTACACAGATCTGCAATTTAACATAAATTATTACTAGCAATATGACTTCAGTATGTCGATAAATCATTCTGAATCACAAAGGGGCCCAATTAGAAAACAATGAAATGGTTCTATGTCACGAACTAAATAGAAACAAAGAGCAAAGGCAATTCTAAGTCTTCTAGCAACCAGCAATAATACAAAATAAAAAAAAATGACGAATGCCCCGGCCAAGGCCAATTCGAATATATTATTCACTTTATTACATCACATCCGGATTGAGTTCGCGCCGGTGTGAGCGCTTTCTTTTTAAGGGGCAAGTAGACAAGAATGCGATACACACTGGAAGTTTTTAGCTATGTCTTCCTCGTGAGGTTGCACTTAAAGGAGGGCATAAACACGCATAATATAAAACTTGAAGAGCTAAAGTAAAGTTTAGTAACTTAGAAAAGAGAGAAAAAGTAGAGATGCCAATGGCAAAAGGATTAATGAGCAACCGGAATTGTTGATCCACTTCGTAATAGACGCTGTAATACCACGTTATACTTTAGTTCCAAATTGCACTGAACCGTAATATATCATAATTGATTTTGCAAAGAAATGTTTCTTTCGCAGAAGTCTCCGAGTGTACAGGGTGGTCATCAGAGACAGTATGGTTATTCCTGACCCCGTTTCTAACTTAAATTGTGATTTATTCACTTCCACAAAACCCAGTTTCACGAATTTAGTACCTAAATTACGCTATAAAATAAAATTCAAGGCGCTATTCCAAGCGCAGGACTCGAGAATATTGTTGCTAATCCTTCTCAAAAAAAGATTATTGCCAGGTTCCAAGGCGTTCCCGATCCTCTATGTTGGGGTCTATGGTGTCATTTTCTAAAACTAGGGGATAGTCAGTTATATAATAATAATAGCTAGCTCTGGGATTCTGTTATCGATTTTCATCCCTATCAGTAACAGCTACCTGTTTTTTCTGTGTTCATGAATAAGAGAGCTGTTAATCTATTTGGTGTGTCCGTCGGAAAGCTTATTTATAAGGACTAGTTACATAATGGAAATTAAGGTGATCGAGATGAGCTAACAAAAAAAATTGTTTTTCAAAAAAGCAAATTAATGGGATACTTTACGAGAAGAATAAAAAAGGGGGTGGCTAACCGACGCAAGAGTTGATTAGAGGCGTTAATCAGAATCTGAGTTGATAATCAAGGATAAAAAAAAGGTAAAAAAAAAAATTAAGGTAGAATTAACAGCCCCGCAAAGGAAGTGGGATGTAGAGGGTCACTAATGAAGAAAAGAAAATTATTTCAAAAAATTCAGATTTAAGCAGATATTAACAACAGAGGTGATTTAAAAATCAATTCGAAGAACAAAGCAGCGTTAAAATAAACTTGCTAGTTACGAAGTGTAGTAAGGTCAGGGATTATATAAATGATTCACTTCATTCAAGATAAAGTTAGAAGTACCCAAAAATACTGATGCGTTGAATAAACACACCCCCTGAAAAAGACATGGCAGTAATATTTACGACTTCAGTAAATAAGAATGGAAACCTTGCAAACTCACTGATACAACTGATCAGCACTGTGAAGTCGATCTTACCTGTGGGCAGTTTGCCTTCCATCAATGCCACCTTAACCGGCTTTGGGGCACGTTGGCAAGCAAGGAGGTTATTGTAAAGGAGAGAAATAAGTGAACGAACGAAAAGCATTTCATTCATAACCCCAGAAACACATTTACCTCTCACCAGTACACTGGCTATATTAAGGGTTCAAATGGAAATAAAAGAAAAATAAGATAATGCATCGTTATTCCACAAGGAAACAGAAACATTTTCATGACATTTAATCACACCATTATTCTATACAGAGTCGTCCAAGTCAATTGCAAAAAATGGCCTTGCCAATACGAAGAATCGAGTGTCCTCTGATGTCTCATGTCTTTCAAGTCTCTTCTTCAACTTGGGAAAAACTAATCATTATTTCTTTTGTCAACAGTCTTAAATAAACATCTGCGTGAGTGAGTAACACTATTCGAAGAAAATTGTCCGCGTCACACCCGATATGCCAGTCCATTGTTCTCGACTGACCTTTCCAAAACTGGAATACGAG
The DNA here is from genome assembly GCF_040412425.1 of Macrobrachium rosenbergii. Taxonomy (NCBI): domain Eukaryota; kingdom Metazoa; phylum Arthropoda; class Malacostraca; order Decapoda; family Palaemonidae; genus Macrobrachium; species Macrobrachium rosenbergii. Next base: position 27,340,037 of record NC_089799.1, on the reverse strand, counting down.
AACGCGTGGACGGACTTGTATTACTAATAAAACATCAGAAAAGGTCCTTCGACAGCACACCGAGACAACGACAAATGACAAAGAAAAAATGTTTAAAACACAATCACTGGAAAATAAAATATTGCACTGGTTTAAAACAAAATCTCTAAGCTGAAAAAATACATTTCCCATTGCTTAAATAACACGTCTGCTTGTGTTAACACTGAAACACATTACTCACATCCTCCCTCGTTTAGGTAAAGAGAGAAGCAGAAGGTTCAAACGAAATTTTACATCCAATATATTAAGTAAATTACAGGCACACAGTAACAAAACTTATACTGCAAATAGGACTGGTTTGCTTTTCCAGTGTTTGGTGGAAACTAAACACAAATAAATAGGTCAAAATGACATTGGTATGAGGGGAGAGATAGAGTTGAAATCGGATGGATAAGTATCGACTTTCAGCAAACGGCTTTGTGAGGTTTCGTTTAACAAGGAACGCTGGGGCGGAAAGGCAATTCTCATACATTGTTCCTGGGTAATATGACCATAATTTTAACATGGAAAATATGATTCATTACATTATCTGAAATCCTTTCATAGTTAGAATGTATAATCATCTTTTTATAATTTCATTAAATAATTAAATAATCTTTAAAAATGGCAATGGACATAACGTGGATGAATAAATTCGTAAAAATTTCTTAAATGAATTTTTATCATTTATGAACCAACGAATCTGTAAAATGAATTAATCTAAGGTATTCGTTACACGATTACATCTCTCTGTTTCCTAATTCCAGTGATTTGACAGCATTACGGAATGGGTGCATCATAATCTCCCCATTCTCTCACAAGATCATTTATCTTAATTTTCAATTATTGGGTGATGTCTGGTATGTTCACGCATTCCTTCCCTAAAATGAGAGGACAAATGTATGGGTTCAAAGTTCATGGTTATGCATCACTTGCAAGCACCATGCACACCAAATGCATGTCCATTTTCTTATGGGCAGACTTAGATACCATTCTTATTCTGTATATATGTACTGAGCAACAGCAGAATCTGGGTAATTCTATACTGAATTTTATTTTTAAAAACCGTTCTCTGCTGTATAAAAAGAAAGGTTATAGTTATCATGATGACAAAAAAATATTACAAAAAAGAGTAACAACAAACCCAAAAGCATTTCAAAAACAAACTGAAAATAACTCTGAGTTGATTTTACACCTAAGGAGATCAGTGAATCCTGAGGCAGTAAACGCATTTTACAAATTTCAAAATATATATGTGATCCAAAGACAACTTTCAGTATACATTTATTTGTATATCCTAAGAGTGCTATGAAATATACTTATATATTTTTTCTTATTATTCAAGAGATGAGAAGTGTTTAAAAATTTAATCCACCCTGATGTTACCATATGGCCAAAGATATCAGAACTTCACTAACTTTATTCATCAGCTTACCAAATATTTCTAAGAAGGAAAAAAATAACTTTTTTCCCGTTACTATAGACAGTGAAAATTTCCCAGCTGACAAAAAACTTCAACAAGGATATCGACCGACGACAATCTCTGTCTTCATGGCATTCATTCGCTGATTTGGTTCGAACAGTTACAGCTGATGAAATTGTGCCTGGAATAGAGTGTCTGGAATCTGTGTACCGTTATTCCCGGAGATTTTATTACCTCCCACTCAACAAGCAATATCGCCCGATGAATGGCCTCGGTTCAGTTTCATTGCATAGCCGCCCCGTGCAGTGAGAGAAGTGCCCAGATTTCCTTGTTCCGGAGTATCCTCGGGTTCCATTTCCTGTTCCTTGAATATCCCTATCAATATGACTGGAGAGATAACTCACTTTTAGTACTCTCCAATATGTGTCTAGAGTAATAGTTTTAAGGGGAATAATTCGTTTCACAATACTGTAAGTCTTTGAGAGGCGTTAGCAACTACGTTGTCATTTATTTTTTATATTTCTCTTTGCTTTGGTCATTTTCTTATATATAAACAGATTCCATTCTGACCATGAGAAACTGGCAATGAGAAATAAATCGTGAATATGAAAACGAATGTCTTGCGTTTATCTCATCATTTAGTAGAAATCCCGTCTTTTCTCATAATACATTTCTGTTGTTAAAACTAATATAACAACATCCTTAAATGTCATAACTTCAGACAGAAATAAAGCTAGGATTGAGCCAGTTCACACGAGGTTGGATTTATCAAAAGGATGTGCTCACACGTTTGCGATTCATAAAAGAACTGATAAACTGTTTTCGTTAATTACGAAGATCCATTCCGTAAGGCTGCCTTTCGTTTGAATACCGTTCATATCAGGTCCCACGAACATTAAAGAGTGTTGTCTTAAATCGAAAGTCGGAAAATGTCATGACAAGCTATGCCTCCCAAAATTATTCTAAAGTCAAAGTTATCACTTAAACGACGCAACACGTGGCTAATTATGTATGCTAGTTTGCCACTAATTTTGCATGTGGCAGTTTTATATTTTATAAACATCAAGTCCCCAGTAGCCTATCAATAGCCTCACAAAAAACGAGTTAATGTAACCTTAGGAATAACATAGAACCGAAGATAATTATATAATTAGGATAAGTGCATCTGCCCTGACACGGGTTTGGAACCACAAGGGAGGTAGTGACCAAGTGCAATCGACAATCAGAAGTAAGAATCCATATTGACTCGGTTATACCTGTCGAATTCAGGTTCTCTGTTTAGAATCTAATTAAACCAATCACCACCATGATAGATCAGTAGTAAATGTGTAACGTGAGGTTAATTATGTTTAACAGTTTATCACTAATGTTGCACATGTCATTTTTTTTTAATTTCAGATATTATGTCAAAGGTAGCCCGTTAATATCGAGGTCGCTCTTCCTAGAGGATAAATTTTACGTATAATATACGATTTCCTTGATGACTATAATGACCACACTTGTCGTGCTGTAATTTCTCCCTCGTATAGAAGGCAAAAATGTTTATATAGGTGAACCAGGAAGATTTGTTGATCAGTGATTGTGGGAACATAGTTGTACAATAAGAAGGGGAGGTAAGAATAATGCTTCAATTATGCACATATTATTAAGTAACGATAGTGATGACTGACAGAGTAAATTGTTATTTCAAGCAAACAGTACACAGAAAAGGAAAATAGCTGAAGCTGCCCTCATTGGAACGGTACCTAATTTCAACTTAAATGACGGAAACCACAAGTTTGACAGTTTAGGATCCTATTATGTAACCAAAGCAGTTTTTACAAGACAGTCGGGTTGCTGAATGAGTATCAGCTGCTTTTAATGACAGCTTGGTAATAGCCGAAGATGGTTGTTCTTATCTTTCTTCGATGTTTTCTTTTAACACATGTAAATTCTTTCTTTTATTTTATTATACAGTAACCACCGGGAGAGGAGACCAGTTGATCATATGATTGTAGTGTATTTTTGAGTTGTTAATATAATTCGAAAAACACAACGGAATCTTAATTTATGGTTTACGGACTGGATTATAAAAGAAACTGCATTATGAGGAGGGAAAGTAAACTGGTGGTACTGATATCAGATCGAAGGAAAAACTGGATTGTCCAGATATGGAAGGAAAGGGATTTCTATCAAAGGAAACAGAAAACAAAAACGGAAAGCATACACCAAAATATCGAAAATCGATTTGAATACTAGTAAAGAAAGGTCGTAGGGATGGCCGTAAAACATTAAATAGCTCTGAATAGGAACACATACCCACTACCTGCCTTAAATGCGCCGTCACACGAATACATTATCTGCTGTCATTTTGCATAACAGCAAAACACCGCCAACCTTTACGAAAAAGTATATCCAATATTGGTGAAATTACTAGGGCCACCCTCCCAGCCCCTCTTGTTTACACGGGAAGAAATCCTGAACAAAGGCTGTCCAGAACTTCTAAACAGACAGCAAAACAAGCATAAAACGACACAATGGAAGCGTGATTAACCTGTGCTAGGCGAGTTATCATGCCCAACATTATCAACGAAAGATATTTCCTTCAATGACTTTGTTGGAATACGTAAAGCACCAATTTTTACCTGAAGGCATGTAGCCTGTTTTACGGGAAATTTTCTTTTTAGATCATTAAAGCGTAATATTTGAACTGAGCTACATATTCACGAAATGGAGTTGCCCGAGTAAAGAAATAATGAGCCGAAGTAGCCCATTGATAGCGAATTCCCCATAAGCAAGGAATAAGTTTAACTCATCCTGTACTATTCCCTCCTATAGTTCATTTTGCGGATGGGATTATAAACAGAACTGTATTATGCAGAGGGAAAATAAACTGGGTTAATGAATCCCGCATCAAAGAAAAATTGGAAACTCCAAATACTATTGTATTTCCTAACAAAAGGAAATACAACGAAAAATGAAAAGCATACACTACACCCAAGATATAGAAAACAGATTTGAATGTTGACACAGAAAAAGTCATGAGGCAAGAAAAACTTAAAAAGGTAGGAATGGCGACAGACACCCACTACCTGCCTAAATGTGTCATCACACAAGCAAATATATATTATTGAAACTACTGGTGGCCCATTGTTCACGAGGGAAGAAATGTAGAACAAAGGCTGTCTAGCACTTCTAACAAAGAGCAAAACAAGCATAACATAATGGAAACGAACTTAACTTGCGCCAGCAGAGCTATTATTCATAACATAATTTACGAAAGATTTTATTATTTGATGACTTTGCTGCAATGCATAATCAGTTCTAATCTGAAGGCATTTAGGATATCTACAATTAGAAAGGAGTTACACATTCACGAGATGGAAAGCATCGATTGCTTTACTCGCCTAAGGCATAAACGAATCCCCCAGAAATAATGATACTACTTGTTTATAGAATGAAACATCAGTCGAGAGCATAACAAACAACTCGAGGGAGATGCCACCGTACGTAAAGAACATCGGCATTGACAGGCAGGTGAAATTAAACAGTTTCTTTTTTATTCATGCAACGTAAATTACAAGTACTTCTGCTCCCATGAGTTACTTTTATATTCTCTTTTCCTAATGTCCATTTCTTTTCAAGCTTCCCTTTATGTCAACTATGTTCTATTTGTAACTGATAAATGACAAAGAAACTCTTTTCCCACAAAATCTGCGTTCAGTTTAATAACAGACATTAACAATACAAAAGTAAGCAGTGCCTAAGTCTGCAATGCCGCTGCTGTTACAAAGGGGGTGCAGAATTTTCTTTACTTTTTTTTTTTTTAGCAAGATTCGAAAAAAAATATTTCAGATTCCTTCTGGAAAACTCAACAAATACCCACGCTATAATGTTAAAAATAAGATTTTGGCATAGTTAATCATTCATGTTTATTCATCATAATCCCGCACATAACTTGCCACGTTCATTAAGGCCCCCCCAAAAATTGAGTATTAGGAAACATGCAAAAATCTTATCGTTATATTCACAAAATGGCTAAAAAAGGGTTAAATTTCACAAATGTTCCGTTAGCTGTTACAAAAAGCTGTATGATTTTATAAATTTAAAATTTTTAAGGACATTATGCTGTTTGAATCTGTTCAATTATGATTTATAATAGATTTCTGTATCAACGCAACAAATTAGAATAAAAAAGTCTTAAACCTACTTCTTGCACATTGATATAGTACTTATCTCATGTTATTTCTAAAGGAAACTACAAAGACAGAAAATTCAAACTTTTACTTGGAATTTAAAGCTATATTGAAAACTACATAAAAGATCACGAAACTGAAATTCCTAAATGGCAGAGTTTAGAATGTTTTGTAGTAACGACATTGTTACCATCCATTTTAATAATGGTTGAGTTAAGTATACCTTAGTTTAACCAGGCCACTGAGCTGATTAACAGCTCTCTTAGGGGTGGCCCAAAGGATCAGACTTATTTTACGTGGCTAAGAACCAATTGGTTACCTAGCAACGGGATCTACAGCTTATTGTGGAATCCGAACCATATAATACAGAGAAATGGATTTCTGGAATCCGAACCACATTATACAGAGAAATGAATTTCTATCACCAGAAATAAATTCCACTAATTCTTTATTGGCCGGTCAGAGACTCGAACTTTTAATAATGGTATAAATGCAAAAATTCGCAAGGAATTCATGCGTTATATTCTCAAACCGCGTCCATCTGGTGAAGTTCTACAACTGTTCCATAAACGTTACTGAAATCTCAATGAAAAATTGCAATTCAGCATCTCTAGTGCTCCTCAGGGATTGACATTTTTATTCTCTCTCTCCCTCTCTCTCGCTTTTTGTATATGTATATATATATATATATATATATATATATATATATATATATATATATATATATATATATATGTGTGTGTGTGTGTGTTAAATCTTACATACATACATACATATACATATATATATATATATATATATATATATATATATATATATATATATATATATACAGTATATATATATATATATATATATATATATATATATATATATATATATATATATATATATATATGTATGTATACATATATACTTAAAAAATCACAGTAGATGCAAGTGACTTCAGTGTATAAGCGAATCCCACAGGAAAATGACAGGCAGAAGTTCAGTACCAAGCGCTTTCACGTTTATTAGCGCATCGTCTGGCCACAAATGAGACACACATGAAAAGAAGGTTACAAAGTAAACAAAAAGAACAAGAATACCAGATGGTCAATTGTCAAAGGGTAATAACCAGAAAGATAATCCAGGATAATCCGGAATCAAGTAGTCACAAACTAAAACCACAGACCTAACTACAATAGATACGAAAGTTTAGCCATACAGAATCCAAAAACATTTATAAAATTGAATCCCAGATGGTCAATTGCCAAGGGGTAATAAACAAAAGGGTAATCCAGGAAAAAAAAGGGATCGCGAAGTCACAAACTAGAACCATATACTAAACCATACGAGATACAGAATCTTACCCATTCAAATTGCAGAAACATGTATAAAACTGAATACTAATTTTGCTTATATTTATCAACAACTTTTTTAATTATGAAGGCATCAATTTTAAACAAAGCAAGACTTAAATTTAGAACACTTTCATTATTTGACTTGATAAAACAAGATTCAATGATATTCCTTTTAACTGTGTCGTTGCAAGGGAATAAAGATCTTGCTTCACTCCAGTTAACAGGATGATCTAAATCTCTCATATGTAAGAATAATGCATTCGATATTTGGCCAGTTCTCACAGAATATTGGTGTTTTTGATTCGTTGTGAAAGTGATTTTCCCGTTTGTCCATAATATATTTCATCACACTTTTTACAAAGAATTTCACAAATGCAGCCAGAAACATCTCTAGGAAAATTTTTTATTACTAGACTCTTAACATTAAAATTACTGAAAACAATATTTATGTTGAAAAGCTTTAAAATTCTAGGAATTTGTAAAAACCTTTCGTCATGCGGCAATTTGAGAATATTACGCTTCCTGAATTAAAGTTTGTTATTAGTTAAATAAAAAATTTTCCTGGCTCTTTTCCATGCTACATCTACAAAGGTCCTTGGGTATTTAAGTTTCAAAGCAATATCATAAATAGTTTTGATCTCAGCATCAATGAACTGCGGGCTACAAAAGCGTAAAGCCCTTAAGAACATTCCAAAAAAGACAGAGAATTCAAGGTTTTGATGATGATTGGAATAATAATGAACAAAAGAGGTAATGTTAGTTGATTTTCAAAAGACTGAAAAGGTGAAATTTCTATCATATCAGGAAAAGCGCTTGGTACTGAACTTCTGCCTGTCATTTTCCTGTGGGATTTGCTTTTATATCTATCTATCTATCTATCTATCTATATATATATATATATATATATATATATATATATATATTTATCTGCATATATGTATATATACACACACACACACACACACACACACACACACACATATATATATATATATATATATATATATATATATATATATATATATATATATATATATATATACATATACAGTATATATATGAATGTCTTTTCCTGTAATACCACAGTGTAATATGAATATAACAAGGCCCATAAAACACTATTTAAACGTTGCAACGTTTAAATAGTGTTTTATGGACCTTCTTATATTCATATATATATATATATATATATATATATATATATATATATATATATATATATATATATATATATATATATATATATATATATCAAGAAATGAGGGCAGTGGAAACAGACTGGTACATAAAAACATCTTTATTTGTGCCGACGTTTCAAGACAACTAGTCTCATTTTCAAGGCTGCAATAAAGAATAAATATTGAGAATACATATAAAATATACAAAAATCTCCTTAAAAACATTTGTACATAACCATAGTTTATGCGTTGCTGGGAGGTACCAGAGGGCGACTGGAATATGGGTAAGTGAAAAGCAAGGAAGACGGTTACGACAGATAGAGAGGGGTGGAAGAGTTTTGGGCATTCAACAATGGTACTGTCTGTTTGATAACGATTCCAGAATAGAGAGTTGCACGAAAAGTGCCCCTTCCATCGACCACTTTGGTGAGCGGAAGGTAGGGCTGACGGTGGCACGCCTGTCATGGTGGCGGTGTCCCAGTCAGGTGATTTTGGAGTTAAGGCCCCTCTAATGGAGGTAGCTAGGCAAAAGGGTGGTGTTGGGGAAGGACATCACCAGAGGAGGTCTCGTCCCAACAGGAACTCCACTTCGTGCATGATTTTGCTCACCACGCCAATGCGGTGAGGTTGCATGCCCCAAGGGGTTGTCACCTGAAGCTTGACTGTGGGAATGGTCTTAGTCTGCTCCACTATCCAAGTCATTGTCCACCTGGTCATTTCTTGTACAGTGGCACTGGGTGGCACTCAGGCCTGGGCAATCATGCAAATATCTGAGCCAGTGTCTACCATAACCGGCAGTTTCACTGGTAGGGTAGAGCCATCCAGGGGTGCCACTGAGATGGACTGAGTTCACACCTGCTCGAGGTGAGACATATATGGCGGCACGGCTGCAGAGGTCATGGCACTGATCAGGTTTACCTGCTTGGTAGAGGGGATATGTTTTGGGGAACCAGGATATCCGGCAGTATAGTGCCCTGCAGTTCCACAGTCTCAGCAGGGTCCCCTTGGATGGGCTGATTTCCCTATGGTGACTGCCGGTGGAGAAGATTGATTGGTGGTGGATGGAGAGGAGTCACTGGAGTCCTTTTGAGGGTGCAGCTGGTTAACTCCTTTCTTAATGCAGCACTCAGATTTGGGGTGACCAACTCTCTTGCAGAAGTTGCATGTTGGTGGCTTGCCATGGTTTTCGTTCTTTGGGCGAGTTGATCCTGAGAGATGTCCAGGTGGTACTATACGCTGGTGAGATACGCTGTAAGACTAGTTAAAGGTCTCCCAGTCGTCGGCCAAACAACAAGCTTCCACGGGTGTTTTCGGTTGCTTGTCATTGAGGTGCACAGAGAGTGGTCCAGGAACACACTGGAAGAGATCCTCCAGCATGATCCGGTTGAACAGGTCCTGGAACTCTGCGCACGCCATGGCATCGAGCCAGCATTTTCCTGATTGGATCTTATGATAGGCCCATTCAGCTCAGGCCCCACCAACTTCCTTGGCAAGACCTCTAAAACGCTGTCCCCATCTCTCCGGGGTAATTTTGTACGCCTTGATGATCACCCGTCGAACGTCCACCATGTTCCCTCTCGTACCCGAGTCCAGTGAGCAGAGGGCGGTTTCAGCTTTGCCTTCCAAGTGCTTGGCAAGCAGTGCGGCCCTCTCCGTCTCGGTGGTGGAGTGGTTCTCAAAGAGTGCTTCTACTTCCTCCAACCATGCCTCAGACTCATCCTCCGTCCATTTAGGAATTAGAGCATTAATGCTAGCTATTGGAGCATTAGGCGCAGCAGGTGTAGGGTTGGAGGCTTGTTGGGCAGTTAGAGCTTTGGCACTTTCTTTTTGAGCTTTCTCCAGCTTGAGCTCCTTGTCCTTAAGAGCTAGCTCATTCTCCTTGAGAGCTATCTCACTCTCCTTGAGAGTGAGGTCTCTTGCTGCCTTAGCTTCTTCTTACTTCTTGCTGGAGTATGTAATCCAGCTGTTCTTTCACCCACTGGGTAAGTTTCTGCCCCGTGTAACCTGTGCCCTTGTCCATGTTCATGAGGGCTTGGCGCTGTTCTAATGACATGGTTATAGTCTTATAGGACATCTAGGGGAAGGGGTCTGTGACAATAAGGAAGTGTCCCATAATTTGGTGGCACTTTGTTGGAGTGGCACCTTCTCAATAAGGTGGCACTATGGCTGATGTGCCATGCAGAGGTCAAACTGATGGAGCAATCCTGAAGAAGTAATGATCCTTGTGGGAGGATACGCTGTAGGTGTGGAGCAATCCTGAAGGAGTAACGATCCTTATGGGCGGATACAATGGCGTTGGCACTCTGTTTCTCAGGTACTGGTGCAGTGGCAACGATTTGAGGACTATGTCTTGGTGGCACTGTGGTGCTGGTGTGTTCTGGAGAACAACACTAAGAGGCAGTACAACCAAACTGTACTGAAGGATATGGCACTCTGCCCAAGGCAGAGGGTGAGCAATGAGTAAAAGGGAAAGTGAAAAGTAAGCACTTTAGTAACCTAGTCACTGGCAGTGCCTCAGATTAGTGGCACTGTGGAAAGGGAAACCCTTTGGCTTGCACTCGTGGGCAGCTAGTTCCAAGAACTAGTGGCTGCCCCCTGACATGAGGAAAGGATGATTTTGGGGGGTTGCACTCAATGTGCGATTTGGTGCTTGTGGTATACGCAAATCTTGGACAATGAAAATCCACTCTTGCATGACAGTTAATAACTGTTATTAAATGGTTCTACGTTCTTGCTTCGAAACGCACGAGAGCTCACTCTGCTGGCTGAAGCGCTTAATATGAAAATAGATATTGGAGACAATTACAATGAACACGGGCGCGTATACAAGTTCGCGCACTGGGCGCATATACAAGTCTGCACACTGGGTACATATGCAAGTTCGCTCACTATGTGTGAAGGAGTAAAAGGAAGAATTGATTGGGATCTAAAAAGATCAAAGTTTTGGGTATAAATGAAAAAAAGATTATTTCCCTTGGCTTTATGAATTAATGAGTTTATTCTCCAATACTCGCTTGTTATTATTACTATGCCCTTATTAACTTTCTTGGGTGATGATGTAAGAATGTTAGAGGTCTCTCTCTCTCTCTCTCTCTCTCTCTCTCTCTCTCTCTCTCTCTCTCTCTGAGAGCGTATTTGTATGGAACGTACTCGTTGCGTTATCTAATTTACTCTAATTCATTCTTTCAATACTTTACTTTGAAAAATTACGCTTTGAAAAATTAGGCTAAGTTACTTTCTAAAATGTACTTTTGACATTTACGTAATTTAATACCTAGCTCCCGTCATGACAAGTTATAATGGTTGAAAGGGTTTTCAAATTACTAGCAAAATATTTCATTAGGTTTTGTGTTAGGGACGAAAAGAAATGGAAATGCGCTCAGCGAACAAATGATAAGTGGAATGATGTACACAGGAGATAACAGCTGGTGTCTACTGGTGATGTCAATCACCTCATACAACACTCGATCGGTGATTTACAATTTAGGGAAAAGAACACTAAAATTTTCTGACCGAATGATTGGTGATGACATGCAGGCTCGAATTATTTAACTTAAATAAAACATCAATAATGTCTTTACTTTACTTAAAACATTAAAAGAAAATCTAAACTGGATCAGGCGGTCTTGGAATTGTGGGAGTGAGACGATTAAGCGCGCATGCGCCAAGCTGCTAGGAGTTGTCACATGTATTTTAACAAACACGAATTTTCGAAACTACTACACTTCACTGACACAGGAATTGCATACTTCCTCTGCCGTAACTGTTTTCGAACAACACACTTAGCTAACTGTTCACAGCTCACAATTAATAAATCCCTGATAAAGTACTTACTAAATTCCTAATTGTCAGTTCCCTGCTTCTCACAACACACAATTTCGAGGGGCTGTTATTCCGTGTCGATAACTTAAGATATGTTTTGGCACTCTTGCCTTCATTCTATGACAACTAAAAATCAGCTACAAATCACTTCCTTTAAAACACTTCCCTATCTGTTCCTAACGTATCATTAATATTACAACAGTTATAAGAATAACCCTTACCTTGTTATCTTTAGCTTCGGTTCTGTCACCCTTTATCCTCTGCCTTGTAAATTATGGAATTGAATTATTTTACGAATTACGTTGTTCCTCGGTTCGTCTACTTTCCTATTCTAGTAATAGCGAGGCTAATTCTCGTTGCTAATTTGACTAGGAACCTGGCGAGATCGTCACTGTTAAATTCCGAGTCCGGTTGGAAGAGTCAAACTGAATTTTGAATGTAATTTGCCTTAGGGAACAACACCTACAGCTCAGAACATGAGCAATAAATGTAATTAATAGTATGACTTACTTTGAAATTACATCTATTCAAAGAAAATGGGAAGGTCGCATTTCATACCAGTCAGTTCGATTAAATTAATTTATTTACAAATTTGCAACTAGAAATTAATATGGATAGGCTGGCAGTCCAGCCATCAAGGCAATAAAAGGTGTAATTACAGTTAGCCAATAAATTAAATGTTCATACGAATCTTATAAACTTCTTAAGACTGGCTGACAAAACTATTTTACATAGCACAATGATAACGCTGAGAGGCCCTACACGTGGCCCTTGTGGATAGTTTTTGCAGAAGATTCTTGCACGTGGCAAGATGGAAATGACTCTTCTAAGGCAATTGTTTCACAAGGGCAGGGACAGAACTTGAAGAGCCAGATAACAGGATTCTTATTGCATCTGTGCATGGAGCTCTCTTGCAAAAGATGGATTCAGCGACCATGCGCTATAGAGGCCTGATGCAGAGTGAGACAGAGAGAGGTCACCGAGACGTCCCATTCAATCGCAGAGACGAGCATAGGACAGCGGTTTATCTATCTGGAAGAGCAATAACAACCATTACAAAGGTCAAAGGGAAATAGGTCTTATAGTTCAGACTAACTAAGGGTCAGCCTAGCAGCCCAATTACTATCCTGACTGGTCCTTCTTCCCTAACGGCTTTCTGTCCCCCAATACTGTACGATGTTGGGGGTAGGACACCTACATCTGTCCCCCTAGTGGGGTCTCCCCCAGGAGCCATGAAATTTGATTTCCTGGCTAACGGACTGGAGGGACGAATTTTCTACATACGTGACATATATATATATATATATATATATATATATATATATATATATATATATATATATATAGAGTTAGAAATGCAATGAATATATGAGAGGGCAAAGGATACAGTGTATAAAGAAATCGCTGAACTAACTTTACTCTATGGAAATGTATTGTGGTTGCTGAATGCAAATGGATGAAAAGGGTAGAAACTGCTAGGGTAAACTGCTTTCTTATTAAAATGAAGTGAGAAGGCTTGAAAGGTGATAGAATGTATCTTCGAATAAGATTCCGCTGCAAGGTTACCAAGTAAGAAAAGGTGATCAATGGGATTAAGGTAGTTTGATAATATACAAAGAACAAAGGACGACAGGCTAGAGAAAAGTGGCTATACATTTACATGTGTGGTAGGGGGAGGGGGGAGGAGGAGGAAGAGAGAAAACACGCAAGATTCAGATGAGAGGTCTGTAGAAAGAAGAGTACGGTTGTCGTATTAAGATCAGGTTTCATACGTAGGCATATAAAGGGGCTGATGATAAGGAGGTTTTCTCCCCCACTGGGGTAATACGTAATTTCATATGTTACTGTTTTATTTTAATTTGTTTTTCTATAAAGCCATCCTCAATATTAAACTCATGTTAGGAGATTTTATACACACACACACATATATATATATATATATATATATATATATATATATATATATATATATATATATATATATATATATATATACATGAACCAGAGAAAAATGAGAAGCACAATCGAATACTTCTCCTTAATTAAATTAGCGTCACTGCAAGGGGTGAAGAAACTGACTACACGTGTGACACAAATCCTATACTTCATTTCATTGTCAAAAAGAACGATAGGTCAGACTGTTCACTGTAAAAATTCCTTAACCACATAAGTATGCGTCTACGGGCTTGTAAGATTTTATAATATGTGTAATTACGCAAATGGATATGGAGACATTCCATGTAGAGTATCAAAAGTAGGGGATGAAATGCATTTCCAACGCTGCCTACTTCTGATTTCATTTTGCTCACAATGAATATATCACTTATCATCAACTGCATACAGAATTACGGTATTAATTTCATATGAATTGAGTACAAACAGGTAAAAATTAATATTACCGTGGAATGCCAACTTACCTAGTCGACTTGCTGTTGTTGTTGTTGTTGTTGTTACTTTTCTGTCCTCAAATTCCAGAACATGTATCCGGGGTATATGTATTCGACTGCAGGCCTTTCACTCCAAAACAATTTCTAACATTTGATGTCCAGTCTGGCGTCCTTCTGTTTCGAAGGTGATGTGGACCGTGAAGATAATACTCAGGCGTCCCCATTCAGATTTATGTGGTTGTTTGTTGCTTCTAAAAAAAGGAATGTTTTGCAAAAAGAGTGCCATGATTTTGCTTTTTATATATTATTATATATATATATATATATATATATATATATATATATATATATATATATATATATATATATATATATATATGTGTGTGTGTGTGTGTGTGTGTGTGTGTGTGTGTGTGTGTGTGTGTGTGTGTGATGGTCACTAAAATTATACTTCCTGCATGGGATTCTTAACTACTTTCCGTACCATTTTGGACGTTCCCTAATTCTACTTTGGAAGAAACGGATGTGGAATCGAAACCAGGAATGTTCAAGTATTCCTTTTAGTATAAGGAGTTTTCAGATTGGGAAAAGTCTCCGATACATTAAGGAAATCAAGACCTTATGTTCATTTGTTTCTGCTACCAAAAATAAGGTAAAAAACTTCCTGGAAGCCGAAAATATCGTTGTTGAAAATAGGTTCTCACAAGTGTGATACGGAGACTTATGCACGGCACTAAGAAGATTCTCCACACATTTCCTTTACGGATATTAGGTTTTAAGATTAGAGGCGGCATTGTAAAAAGTAAAGGATAGCAGGTCTAGAAAGCCGGAAATGCTTGTAACACGGCAGTTAAGAGTTCAAATCCTGTTTAATACATGGGTTTGGACCATGTCGCAATTCTGAACACATGCAGACTCAACACATCTCCTCCATGAAAGCTCATAGTTCGCGTGGTGATATGTTTATGATAGCCTACTACTAATTTGGAAGATGAAATAAGAAAGAAAGAGAAATTAAAGTTATCGTCATTATCTTTAATGCAAATCGAGCTTATTTAGGCCATTTATACATGCGAGATGTCAGAGGCATTTTGCCTTATTCCTTATATTTCCCAACCAATTATCACAATATTGTAAGTAATAGCGACGATGGTTTCAAATCTTTAGTCATTGGTATTTAATGAAGTAATTATTTGTTTTTTATGATGTGTAATTATAGTAACTCGTTTGTCCATTACTCTCAAATCTGTTATGCAAAAGTTTGCTCGTTTAGTACACACCATGAAAGCAACAAAAACCAACAATCACGAATCCTACAAGTGTATATTGGTATGTTTATCATCAAGACCGATTTTCTTGATGATTTGCAATATATATATATATATATATATATATATATATATATATATATATATATATATATATATATATATATATATGTATATATATTATGTGTATATAACAAAACTGCACATACAAACACACTCATACACACTACACACACATATTTATACATACATACATACATACATACATACACATATATATATATATATATATATATATATATATATATATATATATATATATATATATATATATATATATACACGCTTACCATTTCCTTGAAAGGGCAGTGAATAGAGACAAAAAAAAACCAAGACTATAAGCGCTTAGTTGACGCATGTGGAGTAAACTTTTAGCACAAAATTTTATATGACTATTTCATACCTCTACAGACACGTTGCATCAATACCACGTCTCATGCGTCCTAGATAATATAGCTATTTCTTACCAGAACCTCCTCTATAACATTTATCCAGCTTTTTCTATTGCTTTCTCTTCTCCGTATTTTTGACTCTTCCGATGAATACACTTTTTTTCATCAACCTACCGTTCTTTCCACATGAACAAACCTTCCAAAAACACTCTGATCATCCTTTCATTTAATTTATTTACCATTTCTACGTATTTTTACCATTTCTACTTTTTACCATTTCTACGTATCTCCAAATCCGTTGCCCTTTTCAATTCTTCCTACAGGACTATTAAAACCATTCATCCAAAAAGGTCAAAACCTTTTGCTTCTTTTAGTTGCATCAACATCCACATTCCACTTTCAATAACGAGAGTTTGGTAAGGAAGCCCTTCACACACATGTTCCAGCCCATACTTTTTACAGAAAACAGTGACTCGTGTCATCTTTCGTCCTAACATAATGTCTTTTATTTATTCCCAGTTACCCAGCTTCCATTCTTCCAACATTCAGTGCTCCATCTTCTAGGTTTCCCTTTCCCTTCATAACCTTACTGTGGCTCATACTTATTCCCAATTTTCTCCTGTTCCAAACAAATGCAAACTCATTCACTATCTACTACGGTTCCCCTTGAGTCTTGATGGTCGCCAGTCAGAACTGCATTAGCTGCAACATTAAACCCTCCATTTTCTGTTCGAGACAATTCTTTTGCCCTACAATTTTGCATCCACATCACTTCATCCGTTAAAATGCCGAACAGCCAGGGACATAAAACAATGGAAGCATAAGACATACTGTGTGAAGAAAAGGAGTGAGCCGTTGGCAATGTGTCAAAACCTAACTTCTTTTGATGCAAACTGTTATAAGGATGGGGTTTCAATAAAACTTCCCCCAAAAATATGGAAAGAACTATGCAAGATCAAATATACCGAATCAGACCAAGAGTAGCATGAGGGATTACCGACTAACACCAACCCATCAGAATTGATGGATAAGGAATGACGTCTGCAATCACTGCTCTGTCTGAACATCTCGTAGATAACCAACGAAAATCATAACTGTGGGAATCAACACAGTACCAAGCAATATTTGTGACAAAAGAATTCGCTTTTGCACTTCACTGATACGCTTTATGTCGCTCAAGTTTCTACTAAAAATAATGCACATATTTTCCTATCTTACCTCACTCAGAACACATCCAATAATTATAGGTCAGTCAAGACCTCAATATTATCAGTTATCATGTGAAGTTCAGGTAAGATAAAATGAACCTACTATGCTTTTTAAAATTTCCAGTACATAATATCCAAGACCATAAAAAATGTATAATATGATTAAACCTCATATAGCAAACAGTACAGTAAGATACCATCACCAATAATAACAATGAATTACATCTAATGACATGACAAGTACTTTTAAGATACACAAAACTACTATTTAAACATAAACAAGTAAAAAAAATATGCGCCAATTTGATTCGGCGCAACCGAGTTTTCTGTACAGCGTGTAATGCTGTATGAAACTCAGCCACGACCGGGCAGCGCTCAGTTGCTCCCCAGATGCAGGCAAGTGAAGATGCGTTGGCGGCTGGCACCTCTAGCGGTGCCAGACACACGACCCAAGGCTAATTTTAACCTTAAAAAAAAACACTAAGGCTAGAGGGTTGCATTTTGGTATGTCTGATGATTGGAGGGTGGAGGATCAACATACTAATTTGCAGCCCACCAGCCTCAGTAGTTTTTAACCCTTTGATTACGGCCGAGATGAGACCTCACACTTACCACAATCCGGAGGGTTTTCAGACGGTAGTCACCCGTAGCATGCTACCAGACGCACGAAATCGTAAACAATCATTGTAATAGCGTTTGTATTTGTTGTTTTGCTGCAAATTAACCTGTTTTATTTATATGATAATATTGTGATAGTAGCGATCCGTGATATAGATATTATGCAATTAATGTAACAACACAAATAAATAAACATAGGATAAGTACTATATATCGGGGTTTAGTGTTGCCAGAGGTATAAGCACTGCACTGATTGAGGATGACAGTCTTCTTTTTTTTTTTTTTTTAATTTTCTCTAATTCTGTTTGAATCCGTAAAGGACAGCTACATCACAGTTGTGTATTATAGTTAAAAATTATTTGTATATTCGTCAGAAAACTAATCATAAAGAATGTTCATCATTTTTATGGTTCCGCTTACTATTCCACTAGCTGGGCAAAAAAAAAAAAGAGAGAGAGAGAGAGAGAGAGAGAGAGAGAGAGAGAGAGAGAGAGAGAGAGAGAGGCGTGACAGAATAAAATTTTTTACCTATGATTTATTCCTTCTAATTGTACATCAATAACATTGGAGAGTAAGTAGACACAATCACAATATTGGTTGCAATATTAACCACATTTCTGGGTAATATTTTTATCAATGATCAAGCACCCAGCTGACAAGGGATACGCAATCTAGAAATTCAGATGAATTCTGCAGTGTTTGAAAAATGGTTTAAAACCCAGCTTCTTCCCAATATAGGCCATCTGCCATCATAGTGTTGGATAACGCTTCTTATCATTCAGTTCGAATTAATAAACCTCCGACAATGTCTGCCAAAAAGGATGAAGTTAAAGACTGGCTAATAAAAAATTAGTAAAGTTGCAAAGACATTCATGTAAAGAAAATGATTACGTGAGTGACAGACTGGCAAGAGATCATGGACATAGTGGTTAAGCTGCCTACATATCACTGCCAGTATAATGCAACAGAACTGATATGGGCGCAGGTGAAATCATACGTGGCAAAGAAGAATCATTTTAAAAATCAGACCTGCTTCCTTTGGTCAAAGAAGCAATTGAATCCATATCTTCTGACAACTGGGCTAATGATGTGAGACATGCCGAAGATATAAAAAGAGATGACGCTTCAAGAGATGTTTGCATTGATAAATATATAGATTCTTTTTGTTATCGATGTAGCATCCTCTGACGAGGATTCTTCATAAGTAATGTCTCCTCATACTTCGATTGTAAATAAATTTATTGCTTTCCCTTGTTGTGTGATATCCTGTTGAACACTGAAATTGAAATAAATTGAAATATAGATCTGTTTTTTCGACAGAAAGTGGCAGAAATATCTTTAAAAATCTACATATAACAGAAATGCCACAGCAGTGATGAGTATCATATGACAGTGCTTTAAAAGCACAGGTAAATCTAATACTGTATAAATGTGTAATATATATATATATATATATATATATATATATATATATATATATATATATATATATATATATATATATATATATATATATATATATATATATAATTGTGATATAGTTTTGAGCTTTTGAATTGCTTTCTTTCGTGCATGCCGTAATCCGTCTTTACCTCCTTGCTGTATCAAGGTTGAATTTTCACTGTACAGCTATAAAATAGCTCATAATAAACATTCTTTAAATATTGTTACACTTATATATATATATATATATATATATATATATATATATATATATATATATATATATATATATATATATATATATATATATATATATGGGTGTAATAATATTTAAAGAATATTTATTATGAGCTATTTTATAGCTGCACAGTGAAAATTCAACCTTGATACAGCAAGGAGGTAAAGACGGATCAGGCATACACGAAAGAAAACAATTCAAAAGCTCAAAACTATATCACAATTATATGACTTCGGTAACAGCAAAGGAACAGTAATAAAAACTATAGTAGATGACGTAACTCAAGAACATTGCTCAGTACAGCATCCAATAAAACAAAACTGAAAATGAAAGCACATCTAGGTTTCCAAATTTCTTGCATCTATCATTTTCATATATTGAATTTCTTTTTTTTTTTTTATCTAAAATTTAAGTGGGACAACAAAACTTCATTCAGAACTTTCTATTATGGTACACGTGCTTGATAACAGGCGCAGACAATGAGAGCTTGAAGTCAGAAGGTTAATGGTCAGTTTAAGAGGGGCAAAGTCTCTTCCTAAAACGGTCGTACTATAGTAACCCCACCCCCGCCTTTCTTGTTTACTTGCTAACCTTTGTTTACTCTTATTCAGTTTTCATCCTCTGACTTTACTACTGAAGGTAATCTATTTCTTGTTTTGTCATTGTCATTTTTCAATCTTTAAAGCATTTTAATTTTGTAAGCTCTGTTGTCAGTTTTAATTAGTGTTTTTGTATCTTTTAGCCAGAAAAGATGGGATATGGGTGATCCTGAAGCGCACCTATTAATAAATATATCAATGATGAGCTGACTGTTCTTCCTATCCGTACTCCCTACTATATATATGCATATATGTATATATGTATATATATATGTATATATATATATATATATATATATATATATATATATATATATATATGTATTTATATGTATATATATGTATATATATATATATATATATATATATATATATATATATATATATATATATATATATATATATATATATATATCTTTCTATCTATGCATCTATCTCTGTGTCTAACTATCTGTTAATACACACACTAACACACACATATATGTATACATACGTATATATTAACTTTATCACATACACAATTGTTCTGTGCATTAACTAAATTACTTAGGACCTCATTCAAACTGGATGGTATCTATAGATACCATGCAGTTTGAATGAGGTCCTTTTTAATATATATATATATATATATATATATATATATATATATATATATATATATATATATATATATATATATATATATATATATATATATATATATATATATATATATATATACACACATGAAGGAAGCAGTAGGGAAAGGCATCCTCATCATCTACAGTTTATTTTCAATGCCGACGTTCCATGACGAATTCCAAGTCGCATTTTCAAGGCTATAAAATATAATATAATTTGCGAACATCAATAACAAATTAATGCAATGGCAACAGCTCTTTATGTAGTAAAAATATTTAAAACAAAACACCTCATTCCAAGACAAGTCAATAATGAGTAAAAGGAGTTCACTAAAATCTTAAAACAACCTACCTATATGAAAGAAAGAACAAGACTAACATAAATAAGTACAAACAGAGTGAGGAAAACCAGTTGCCCAAACTAGGCTATAAACAATTTCACTGAGGACGATTGAGTATTTAACGACGGCACAGTCTTCCTGATAATTATGGATTCTAGGATGGTTAAGTCGTTGTTGTTCTGCACTCGGCCTAGGATGGAAAAAATCCTTGCTGTCAATATAAGTTTTACATAATTTTGAATGATTTCGTATATTTGATTGCTCAGGATTAGATAACCTGCTACCTGTTCTATGACTTATGCCCTGTGGGAATCTATGCGGACCTTCAACAGCCTCCTCGTGCATCCCACATATGTATATCCCGTGATCACATCCCGGGCAAGTGTACTTGTAAACAACGCTGGACGAAAACAGAGGACTGAGCCGGTCTTTGACTCTGAACAGAGACCCTATTGTAAAGGGATTTTTCGGGATGATTTTCAGGTTTAAAGCTGGAAAACTCTTTTGAATAATGGCTGTGCATTTTCTCCTAAAAGTATCATCATGCACGAAAGGGAAACTTGCATACATCTTTAGTTTCGGCACAGTCGATTCAGGTGTTGCCGGAGTCATTTTCTGTAGTAGCAGTTTATTTAGGGATCTGAAAAAAAGTCGTGATGGAAAACAATTATTATTGAAATATTTCACTAAAAAGGATATCTCATCGTGGAAACTCTTCCAGTTTGACGAGTGGGTGTAAGCCCTATGGAGGAGGGTTAAAATAGAGTTCAGTTTCAAATGAAAGAAACACGAACTATAAAAATTCATTCCCAAACCAGTAAATGTATTTTTTCTATACACACCTGTGTAAAAACCTGAGTCACCTCTGGAAATAATAAGATCAAGGAAGGGGAGTTTGTGTCGTCAACATATCTTCGATAAAATAGAGGGCGGAACCTAATGGGACATTCTTCTATTATGCGCTCCTCCAGGGAGCACATGAAGTTGTTAGCAAAAATTGGACCAAGTGGTGATCCCATGGCCATCCCTTCAGTTTGTTTATACAAACTGAAGGCAAAGGTCGTGTCCAGCACGGCCAGCTCTAAAAGTTGTTTAAAAAATGTCCTACTAAAATTATTAAAAATTGCATCTTCATCAGTAAAAAGTTTGCTTAATATTATCTCAGTATTATTATTATTATTATTATTATTATTATTATTATTATTATTATTATTATTATTATTATTGGAGAAGCAATTCCACAGTTATGTATATGTACATATATTTAAAGATAAATATACAACTGTGGATTTGCTACTTCATTTTAAGACTCATGCTACTATGAGTATTTTTTTTTATTACTATTATTTTTTTTTTTTTAGAATATGAATCCAATTCATACGGGACAAGCATACAGGGACCATTGACTTGAAATACAAGCCTCCAAAGTATATGGTAGACAGGTTTTCCAGGAATATTGGAAAAGTTTTCCGTGCGTCTTTAATAGTGTTCTTGAAGACTCTAAAACTTATTTCTTTTTCCGAAGAAGAATTTTTATTTAAATAAGACAAGCGATTTAAACTACTCTGTATCCTTCAAAAAATCTACTATTATAATTTGATGCTGGTACCATAAAAAAACTATATATTTATAACTTACTCTGCTATGCGAAAAACTTAATCATTCCTTGCTGGAGGCAGCCATCTCTCTCTCTCTCTCTCTCTCTCCCCTTAATAAGGTGATGAATGGCAATGGAGAAGCCTTGTTAAAACAAAAAGGTCACTTTTCTCTTGAAGCTGACTGGATTACTGGGCGCTAGTGATGACCATTTCAGGAAACAGAAATTTTGAGACCACCTTATTTTTAACTATTGGGAAAAATTAACGCACACAGACGCACAAACCAGTGTGTATACACACACACACACACACACACACACACATATATATATATATATATATATATAAAATATATGTATATATACTTATATATACATATATTTATGTATATGTATCTATCTATAATAATAATTTCAAGTTGATCTTGTCCTCCCTGGGGTGAAATTTTCTAGAAAGCTTTATTGCCACGAAAATAGTATTTTTTTAAAGAAATAAATGTAAATGTAGCGAAAAATCATCATCATCGTATCCTTTTCCCTCGTCGTCGGGAGGAGATATCTATCTATCTATCTATCTATCTATCTATCTATCTATCTATATGTATATATATACATATATATAGATATATAAATATATGTAGATATACATATATATATACATATATATATATGTATATAATATATATATATATGCATACATGTATATAATATATATACATATATGAATATATATATATATATATATAT
This sequence comes from Macrobrachium rosenbergii, assembly GCF_040412425.1. Classification (NCBI taxonomy): domain Eukaryota; kingdom Metazoa; phylum Arthropoda; class Malacostraca; order Decapoda; family Palaemonidae; genus Macrobrachium; species Macrobrachium rosenbergii. The sequence goes on along the minus strand of NC_089799.1, from coordinate 27,316,560 downwards.
ATATATATATATATATATATATATACATATATACTGTATATATTTATATATATATGTATGTGTATGTATATATATATATATATATATATATATATATATATATATATATATATATATATATATATATATATATATATATATATATATATATATATATATATATATATATATATATATATATATATATATATATATATATATATATATATATATATATATATATATATATATATATATATATATATATATATATATATATATATATATATATATATATATATATATATATATATATATATATATATATATATATATATATATATATATATATATAATATATATATATATATATATATATATATATATATATATATATATATATATATATATATATATATATATATATATATATATATATATATATATATATATATATATATATATATATATATTCTCCCATGACGAGAAAAGGATACGATGATGATTTTTCACTAAATTTTTTATTTCTTTTTTTTTTTTAAATATTGATGTTTTCGTGGCAATAAAGCTTTCAAGAAAATTTCATACCTTCTGCTGCAAGAAAGAATCATTGTCGCCTGGCGCCGTAATATCTTCGTGTTTTTCCTGCAGTCGTTTTAGAATTCTTCCGCTCATGCGTATAGCACCATCACTCAATAGGTGCACTGACACCAAGGACTACAGTGGCCATCTCAGGGATCCTCCAGGAAGACGTCTTGAAGCCTTCAGAGACAGCATGTGAGCAAAGAAGGCGAAGTTTATGGTTAAAAATGAACTGGATGACGAAGCAGATCGACTAAAAGAGATTTTCAAGAGGGAAAAGTACATCACGAGAATGGCAGATAGCTTCAGTCTGTAATTGTTTACTGCTGAAAATATGGACTACTTCGCGGAGCAGTATGAAGTCGAGGTTCCCGCCTTCTGCGATTATTCGGCACCTCTACAGTCGTATTGTCACTCACGGACGCAAGCTCTTCATTCGAAATAAGGAAAGGAAATAATCAAGAAGAGAGGAAGAGACAGTGGAACGGAGGAACTGAAGAATTTATACGAAATAAAAGGTAGAGAACTTGAGGTGTTTTCTAAGCTGATTGAGAGGGGATTTTGGATGCCCAAAATTACCGCTTGGAGCAGTTCTTCGCTCGAAATAAGAAAGAGAAGGAACAAAAAGAGACGACATCGGCGTGGAGGTATACTGAAGAATGCTGACGAAGAATAAAGTAGATAACCTGAGGTGTTAGAAACTACTTCAAAGATTTTGGATTCACAGAATTACTTTTCGGAGAAGCAAGGAAGAATCGAAGGGATGATCAATATCGTCAGTAAGAGGGAATCTCATAAGTTTATAGAAGACGACTCCTTAAAGCAAAGAAGCTGTTTATGTGCCAGAAAAAGAACTCCAAGTAATGGTTATCGCGATGTTGAAATGATCTAAAACCTTCGAGATTTTCCTTGAAGACATTTTGAATCCTTCAGTCCTCCGGCTCCTGGAAGGACGAGAGAAATGCCATTCGCGCATGCGCCGAGCTTCAAAGTGTCCAAGAACAATCTCCGAGATGCTTCAAATCGTCTGGAAGCTTCGGAGACAGAAAGTGTCAGTTTTGAAAAGTAGGGTAAGAGAAAGCAAAGAGTATTGGTGGGGAAGGGTCCGACCCAGGGCCCTTCCTTCCTCCAAGGAAGCAGCCTATGGGTCTGACCCTTCCCATGGAAAGGGCCCAAGCCCTTTAAGGATTGGCCCCAAAAGCCTACAAGGCTTGCCAGTCTTTGAGGGCAGCCTTGAAGGGAAGGGTCCGACCAGAGGCTGCTTCCTCGGAGGAAGGCAGGTATCCTGTCAGGCTGGGGAAGCAGGCCTGGAGAGGGCCCAAGAACTTCACGGATGAGGCCCAAAGTCCTCCTAGGCTGGCCAGTCTCTTGAGGGCAGCCTTGAAGGGAAGGGTCTGACCCAGAGGCTGCTTCCTCGGAGGAAGGCAGGTATCCTGCCAAGCTGGGGAAGCAGGCCTGGAGAGGGCCCAAGAACTTCAAGGATGAGGCCCAAAGTCCTCCAAGGATGGCCAGTCTCTTGAGGGCAGCCTTGAAGGGAAGGGTCCGACCCAGAGGCTGCTTCCTCGGAAGAAGGCAGGTATCCTGCCAGGCTGGGAAGCAGGCCTGGAGAGGGCCCAAGAACTTCAAGGATGAGGCCCAAAGTCCTCCAAGGATGGCCAGTCTCTTAAGGGCAGCCTTGAAGGGAAGGGTCTGACCCAGAGGCTGCTTCCTCGGAGGAAGGCAGGTATCCTGCCAGGCTGGGAAGGGGCCTGAGAGGGCCCAAGAACTTCAAGGATGAGACCCAAAGTCCTCCAAGGATGGCCAGTCTTTTGAGGGCAGCCTTGAAGGGAAGGGTCCGACCAGAGGCTGCTTCCTCGGAGGAAGGCAGGTATCCTGCCAGGCTGGGAAGCAGGCCTGAGAGGGCCCAAGAACTTCAAGGATGAGGACCAAAGTCCTCCAAGGATGGCCAGTCTCTTAAGGGCAGCCTTGAAGGGAAGGGTCTGACCCAGAGGCTGCTTCTGGAGGAAGGCAGGTATCCTGCCAGGCTGGGGAAGCGGGCCTGGAGAGGGCCCAAGAAATTCAAGGATGAGACCCAAAGTCCTCCAAGGCTGGCCAGTCTCTTGGGGGCAGCCTTGAAGGGAAGGGTCCGACCAGAGGGCTGCTTCCTCGGAGGAAGGCAGGTATCCTGCCAGGCTGGGGAAGCAGGCCTGGAGAGGGTCCAAGAACTTCAGGATGAGGCCCAAAGTCCTCCTAGGCTGGCCAGTCTCTTAAGGATAGCCTTGAAGGGAAGGGTCTGACCCAGAGGTTGCTTCCTCGGAGGAAGGCAGGTATCCTGCCAGGCTGGGGAAGCGGGCCTGAGAGGGACCAAGAACTTCAAGGATGAGACCCAAAGTCCTCCAAGGCTGGCCAGTCTCTTGAGGGCAGCCTTGAAGGGATGGGTGGGCAGCCTTGAAGGGATGGGTCCGACCCAGAGGCTGCTTCCTCGGAGGAAGGCAGGTATCCTGCCAGGCTGGGGAAGCAGGCCTGGAGAGGGCCCAAGAACTTCAAGGATGAGGCCCAAAGTCCTCCAAGGATGGCCAGTCTCTTAAGGGCAGCCTTGAAGGGAAGGGTCTGACCCAGAGGCTGCTTCCTGGAGGAAGGCAGGTATCCTGCCAGGCTGGGGAAGCGGGCCTGGAGAGGGGCCCAAGAACTTCAAGGATGAGACCCAAAGTCCTCCAAGGCTGGCCAGTCTCTTGAGGGCAGCCTTGAAGGGAAGGGTCCGACCCAGAGGCTGCTTCCTCGGAGGAAGGCAGGTATCCTGCCAGGCTGGGGAAGCAGGCCTGGAGAGGGCCCAAGAACTTCAGGATGAGGCCCAAAGGCCTCCAAGACTGGCCAGTCTCTTAACCCTATCTGGTGCAAGTTGGGTCTGGCAGACTCAGAGATTTTTTTTCATTTTTAGATAATTTTATTTAATAATCGTTTTTAGTTGATTCTATGATTACCAAAATATGGGGAAATTATTAATTATTTTAATTTTCATTAGCCCTTTGATTACGGCCGAGATGAGACCTCACACTTACCACAGTCCGGAGGGTTTTCAGACGGTAGTCACCCGTAGCATGCTACCAGACGCACGAAATCGTAAACAATCATTGTAATAGCGTTTGTATTTGTTGTTTTGCTGCAAATTAACCTGTTTTATTTATATGATAATATTGTGATAGTAGCGATCCGTGATATAGATATTATGCAATTAATGTAACAACACAAATAAATAAGCTGCCAGTAATAAAGGAATATTCCAAAATCGGCAATTATTCCAACGGTCACGCCAACCAAATTCGACAAAGTGGAAGGTACAGCGAGCTGAAAACAAAGCAGGTCATTTCTGTCAAAGCACACGTGCATCTCAGTATCACCTACATACATACATACAGTATATGTACAAACACACACACATTACTGCATCTATATATATATATATATATATATATATATATATATATATATATATATATATATATATATATATATATATATATATATGAATCCATGACAACGGCAACAATGATTACACGACACAACAATACATTTTGGACACTAGCGAATATGGACATTTGGAAGGTGACAATCGTATTTCCATGGCTGAGACGTGGGTGGTACGTGAGATGCCGGAATCCTTTTGATGGAAATGACCGGTCGTTGTTTTCTGCTCTTGCTTACCTTCCACCTGTGTTGAGTTTGGTGGCCCTGAACGCTGGAATACTACCTTGGGAATAGGGCCTGGGATTATCCCTTTTCCTTCGGACAGATTCCAATTCAATGTTTGATTGACGATGGCGGTCAAAAGTCAGGGGAAAGTGGAAACAACCTCCTTGAATGGAAATCGTATTAGCCGCAAGTAAAAGGAGGTTCCAGAATCCGCATTTGTCAATGAAACAAGGAATTGGAGACTGCCAGGGCTTGGGATAATCCGGGGCCCATTTTCAAGCTAATATTCCAACGGTCACGCCCACCAAATTCGACAAAGGTGGAGGGTACAGCGGCTGAAAACAAAGCAGTTCATTTCTGTCAACAGGACACGTGCATCTGAAATGCCACCTACGCGCGTCGTCTGTCACACTTGCATGTGACATGTAAACACAATTGCCACCTCGCCACATTCACTAGGGATCAATATTATAAATCACATTGCTGATCAAAATGTGTAATTGTGTGGTGTGTGTATGTGTATGTATATATATACTATATATGTATGTATGTATGTATGTATGTATGTATATATATATATATATATATATATATATATATATATATATATATATATATACGTATATATATATAATTGACTATATATACATGTGTGAGTACTTTTTTATATATATATATATATATATATATATATATATATATATATATATATATATATATATATATATATATATGAAGGCAATGCCCTGAAGGAAAGAGAAACGAGTCTGCTAAGTAAAGGACAATACGTCGAAAAAGCCTTGCAATACTCTGTTGCTTCTCTTTCCTTCGTGGAATTGTCTTTATTTATATATTCATCACGTTCCATATTCTCGTGATTCAGTTATATATATATATATATATATATATATATATATATATATATATATATGTGTGTGTGTGTAATATATATACAATTAATTACATATATATGAGTGTATATATATATGTATATATGTTTTGTGTGTGTGTGTAAAATACAAAAAACTACTATAAAAAAAACACATACTCACACTACTATCCCTATAAAAATAAAAATTGATAAATTCCTGTTACAAAAATGATTAAAATATATAATAATATATATATATATATATATATATATATATATATATATATATATATATATATATATATATATATATATATATATATATATATATATATATATATATATATATATATATATATATATATATATATATATATATATATATATATATATATATATATATATATATATATATATATATATATATATATATATATATATATATATATATATATTTAATCACTAACATTTTGGAATTTGTTCAATTGTTTTTTGAACCAATATTCGGGAAGTTGTAGGGTTTTGTAGATCATTTTATTCTGTTATAATTTTCTACAGATATTTTTCTTTTCCTTCAATTATTCTAGTGGTACCTGTTTACTTACATCTTATTTTTGAGAAACATCTAATGAAAATGTCAGCAAATGCCGCATGAAAGTTGGGTATTGTTCTTAAGTCCTCATATACTTATATGAGTGATTAAATCAGTGCAACATTTTTTAGGTAATTTGTCCTTCCTTTACTAGGATACTGTTCTCCGGGAGATGTCTGCTTCTGCCAGAGATTTATATCTTTTAGAGTGGTTCGAGGTGGAAGGTTTCTTTGGCAGCTATGCCTTGGACTATAGACGGATGGTCTCTTGTTTGTCACTTTTTTCATAAGTTGTATTTTGACATATCTTTCACATTCTCAGTTGATCCCTGATCCCCTGTTGCTGTCGAGAGCAACCAGATTCGCTGAACAGCAGCATCAATGTGCAGTAAATGTACCTCGCCTTCCGAACTTTTCAGTTCCAGGGGACCTTTATTCCTCACGCCTTACGACTGTGGAACAGCCTCTTTACTGAGGATGTGTTGCAAACGGAACTTCAAAAGTTCAAGTGAATGTAATGCATTACTACCCTTATGCAATACATCTTGTATTTAATACTTTGTTTACATTTTTATTTATTTATTGTTAGTACATCTGTTTTCTAATAACTGATCTCCTCTTTCTGTATTTCCTACTACCTTCTGTTATTTCACTCTGAATGAACACCATTTTCTTAGGATGCTTGAATTTCAAGTTAGTTACCCTGTGGGCTTGTTTCATATGGATAGGGTTCAGCTTCTGAATAATAATAATAATAATAATAATAATAATAATAATAATAATAATAATAATAATAACAACAACAACAACATTGTCTATATTCATTAATCTCATGGTAACGGTTATTATATTGTTATTATTATTCTCATATATCATAAATCATCAATACTATGATTATCAGATTTACATTACATCCGACTCATTTTATATTTTATGATATCCAGTCTTCAAAGGACAGAAAAGGAACATTAAACGCAAAATAGTAATTTACTCTCTCTCTCTCTCTCTCTCTCTCTCTCTCTCTCTCTCTCTCTCTCTCTCTCTCTCTCTCTCACTAAAGACTAAGGCCATAATTTGATGAAGAAAATTATAATACGGATGAATTTCAACATTTATTTTTACAAAAATCTTTTTGCTGTAGATAAAAGAACAAAATCAGAAAATGTATAAACACATAAGACTCAATATGATTGGAAGAAGCTTTTATGACATAAGTTGAATGAAATCAAACAATGTGAATAACAAATGGTTATGAATCTGAATATTTAATAAGCTGAACATAATAATCTTGACAAAACTTTTACGACAGAATTCTAGTAATTCAGAAGTGTGTGGTATTCTCTGAAACAAGGAGCGACACATAGTCCTACATTGCAGTCTTTACACATGAAATATGTCTGCTGGCCTTTCTTGGGCCTATGGGATGTATGCGAGCACACACGACATCTTAGTCTAGGTCGCAGTTGTTTTTCTGTTGAGGGAACTGGATCAGGAAAGTGTCTTTCTGTTAGCCGCCTTGGCTGCGTTATTACGGTGCGGGTAATTATCTTGTTAGGTGCTGGAGGGTACCTTTCAATCAACTGCAGAACGACTGACTTAGAAAACTGTAAATATGACCCTTTCTTGCCAGTAACAAATCCATGCAAGTCATGACAGTTTACTAGTATCATATCAAGCAGACGGAAAAATAGTTTTATGTACCATCTCGTGGTTTTACGGATACACTTCACAGAACTAAAAGCATGTCGTTCTTGTCCACAATCCGCATTTTCTTATTATAGTCAACAACGCATGCAGGTTTTTGCACAAATTCCCCTGGTCGACACCTTTTTTCACAGTCTACCATTATATTTTCATGTACTGAAGATAACATATACACTGTCCTGTTATCCTGCCATTTTAAACCTAATATTCCATTGCAGTTTTGAGACGAAATCTCAGATTTGTTCACATCAGGAAATTTAGGCATAAATTTCCTATTTTTCCGGACTGTTCCACATGCTCCTGTTTCGTTGTCGCCCAAATACTTGAGCAGTTTTGGGCTGCAATACCAATTATCGAAATACAGGATGTGATGTTTTCCGAGATGCGAGGCCATAAATGTTTTTACCACAGAACCAGATACCCCTAGATCCTCATCTACCAATATCTCTGTATCTTTTCCAGTATAGATTATAAAATCGACAATATAATCCGTTTTGGCATCACAAAGTTCAAATATTTTCACTCCAAATCGACTTCTTTTATCTGGAATGTACTGCTTGAAACTTAGCCTTCCCTTCCATAACATTAAACTTTCATCTATGCATAAATCCTGGAAAGGTTGAAATTTTTCCTGGAATTTTCTACGCACACTGTCGAGCACGGGTTTAATTTTTTTAGTTTATTATCTGGGCTTGTTTCCTGTGAATTATCAACGAAATGTAGAACCCGTAGAATTTGAAGAAATCTGTCCCTTGCCATCAGGCTTCTCACTCCTTTTGTCTCGAATGTCTCAAGCGTAGTCCAGTAATCTACGATGCGATGTTTACTTATATGCGACATGATCATAATCACACAAAGGAACCGTATCATTTCCTAGCGTATCAACAAGGAATCTCTGATAACGGTTTGTCTCTTCAGCAATCAGCCCCATAAATTCGTTGTCGAAAAATTCAAAAAAATAGTCTACTTCCTTTGAATTTTCATTCACATTACATTTCGACGTAATGCCACTGCCACTGCTGTCAAATATGAAATCTCTGGGCTGAAATTGCTGGCAGCCCACTCCCACTCATCACCTGGGTCACTTCGCTGTCTCCGCCTTCTTTTGACACCTTGGCTTTCATTTGTAGGTGGCAGATTTTCGTCATTTCACTGTCGGTTGATATTTCATCACTGTCTCTTGTACCAGGACCATAATTATCCATTTCATTTCCTTCTAAATCCGATTCATTTTCATATCCAGAAAATGAGTCGAGAAGGTCTATAAAATAGTTATCCTCGTCGAGAGCTCTTCTCTCGATCTGCCGGCGGTCAACTCGAGGATGTCGTACCCTTGACCCGTCCTCCTGTGACATCTTGATGAAGACTAATGAATTTTAGGGAAACACGTGAATTTATATGAATTCACTGTATGGCAACTGACAGACTGTTACCATATCAAGAAAAAGAGGCCAGTATTTCAATCATCAGTCCTTCACATAAAGGAAATTACCGGTGCTCGTATACGACACAACAGTGTTCCGGGCCAGTTTATTAAATGCGTCGTATACATTACAACCGAAATCAAAGGGTTAAGATCTGAGACCGGACAGAAAAAGAACCGCGGGGGTGGAAATGCAAGTTACCTGGGTCTGTTTAACGAAAAAATAAACAGTAGTGGCTGTAACGATAATTTTGACTTACATTCTGGATAACAGCTGACGGCGGAAAAGTAAGGTACACTGGGCATCAAAAGATAAAAACCTTTAAAATAATATCAAGAATGACAATATCAAAAACATTTAGTATGAACACAAAAGTACCGAATAAAAAAAAAAAGTCTTCCTGGATATGAAGAATGAAAGAGAAAGAGATGGTCACGCTGTATGGATCGGTATAACTCTCACAATCGCTGAGTGAGCTAAGAGGAGAAGGAAGATAGAGAAGGGATATCATAGGCTTCAAGTGATGCTGTGCTTGCGGAGATGAGAGAGAGAGACAAGAGAGGGAGAAAGAAACTGAGGGTATAAAAAAGATTTTCGTCGTCGATTATACGATAAGACTGGCTATTCAAGAAAATGCTTTTAGGGAAAATGCGAGGTATGACACCAGCGTCGAGGGAAACGAGTTGAATGTACTAATAATTAACAGATAATGATGCTAACTTGCAACTGAAATAAAAATTAAGAAAATATTTGTCTTTATCAATTTGATACGTGAATTATTAAAAACAAAAAAATGTCAGCAATAATAACGCGAACTCTGACGCTTATATTTTCGTTCATAATAGGCATTCCTCATCCTTCTGGTCTCCTGATGATTTTGCGGCGAAATTCGTCTCTGATCATTGCTGGCGACCGACTCTCGTAATTTCGGTCCATTTGCAACTGATGAAAGGTAAAGAAACTGCTGCCCCGCAAATACACCGCAAAACAGAGCCCAGTTAAATCACTGCAACAATGCAATACTCGACACTTCCCTCGGTTTAGGACGCGTTGGTAAGCGAGAGCCTGCAACATTTCCATCTCTGAGTACTCTGCACTTCGCCTGCCAAACGGAATATATATTTTTATCTGAGGTATAAAATAAAGATTATTAATTATCTCATACCCTAAAAAAGAGGAAAACTGATAATCTTTATTTATATTACAGTTTCAACAAGGGAAATTTCCTATCAATGTGTCACAAAAACATCGCTTAAAATCAGAAAACCAGCCTAATATGATTGAATTCTCTGCAACTTTCAAGTGTTGTCAGATGTAAAAGATGGTACAATCCACTAAGGCAATTAAAAATTTTCACCTGAAAGATTTTATAAACAAATTTTTCCTTTTGTCTAATTCTACAAAAGGATAAAAAATGCATGCAACTGCTATTCCAAGGGTTACCTTCTGTATGCCCGAAATGAAGTGCATATATTTATGCAAATATTATCCCTTCATTCATCAACAAAAGAAGTTCTGCTGACTGAATGAGCATACAACTGCTGTAGAGAAATACCACATGGTACCGAGTCTATTATCTGATAGTATTCTTATAAAGAGTGGGTTAACTGCTATTTTTTATAAAGCCATATACCTGTATTTGCTACTGACGAAAATTTTATACTTCTTTAGCACGATATTAAAAACGTGATTTTCCGAACGTCCTTACATTCATCACTCTGTAAGAGTGGTTGCTTTTCCATAACTTTTCTTAGGCAGGGCCGAAACCATCTTAACAACAGGAATAGGGTGCTACCTAATGACAATGTTTCCTAAGTAGTTATTCAAGCACTAGCAAACTTCAGCGATTCAGCGATAGGGGAAAACCAACTGACCTTATTGAATGACAAGGGTAACAAACAAAAACAGAAAAGAAAAAAGAAAAGGGCTTACCAAATTACCCAATCCTTTTTATTACTACTTTATACCTTGCGCGTTAAATGGATTCCATGAAACAATGGTCTTTTAACCTTTACTGGTATTGTATTGGCAATGTCGCTGTTGTTGTCATATTTGTATTTTCGACTTTTGATGTTTTCCTGACATTTTCCACAGCTTGCTTTTCGAACTCGAATCCCGCCCTGGTTTCCAGATTAACATGGGTCGTGAAGCTCATACGTAGACTTCCTCATTCCGCTTCACTTGATTATTATTGCAACAAAATAGCTCTGCAATAGAACAATCTTTGTTTCCATGTTTTATTTTCAGTTTTAGCTTCTCTCCCTCTACTAGCGCTTAACCCACGAACATCATACGCTTAATAATACAAGTTGCTATTGCTTTTGATTATATTTTCATAAAATGTCCCATATATGTGCCGGTTGAGAAAATAAGGCATAATGCGCAAAATAATAATAGGTACAATAATAATTATTAGCATTTTGGTACCAGAAATATATTATACGTTCTTCACCACATTCACGAACCCTTTTCATATGGAGCAAGCCGCTTGGGCCATTGACTTGAAATTCAAGCATCCAAAGAATATGGTGTTCATTAGAAAGAAGTAACGGAAGGTGAAGGGAAATAAAGAAAGAAGAGAATGCTTATTAAACAAGGAAAATTAAATGAACAAATAAATAAATAAATAAATAAATAAATAAATAAATAGATAAAAACGTAAGTAAATTGTCAAAATACAAGGAGAATTTATTTGGGTAGTAATACATGGCATCTTCGCTTGAACTTTTGGGGTTCCAGTTGCACAACATTTTCAGTGAGACTGTTCCACAGTCCAACGGTGTGAGGAATAAGGGACCTCTGGAACTGAGAAGTTCGACAGCGAGGCACATTGACTGCATATTCGTGCTGCTTTTCACCAAATCTGGTTGCTCTTGGTAGGAAAGGGGGATAACGGATCAACTGTGAATGTGAAAGGTTAAAATACAACTTGTAAAAAATTGACAAACAAGAGACTATCCGTCAATGGTCCAAATCATAAATGCTAATATTAGGAAACAGAGACCTAACACCACGAACAACTCTATCTACTGTAAAAGAGAAAAATCTCTGGCAGAAGCAGACATCCACACCGGAGAACAGTATTCTAGTCAAGGAGGGACAAATGCCTTAAACAGGTTTCATTGATTTCATCACTGTTATAAATGTGTGAAGCCATACATACAATATTTAACTTTTGTGTGGCATTTTCTGACACTTTCATGAGATGTTTCTCAAAAGTAAGATGTGAGTCAATAGTTACACCTAATATAGTTAAAGCTTCGGCCTCATTTAGCAGAGTCACATCCACCTGAAGTGAATGGGGTAGAAAGTCTGTACAAGATCTGCTAATCAATATTTTGTCGTTTCACTGGAGTTCAACCTCATACCGCACCAACTGCACCAATCACTAATCCACTCTACGTCACGAGTGAAACTAAGGGAAGCTTCATTTCTCAATCATGTTTTCCAAACCAACAACCATATAACTTGTATACACTAAAAATAGGAGTGGGCCAAGAATACTACCCTGTGGAACTCAAAATCCTTATCAAGGTTCTCTTGCAAATGGCATGTCAAATCTGAAAGAGCATCGCAAGTACCTAACAGCTTTCTCTATGCATAATGACTATCAGAGATTCCACATAATTAGATTCCACGCACTTATATTGTGGCTTAAAAATAAGTTTTTCTGCAATTTTGGAGAGCACAGGGAGGATAGAAATTGGCCGGTAGTTACTGCAGTCGGCATATGTGCCATGCAGTCTGCATATGTGCCATTCTTTGGAACAGCCACTGTATTATTAAGCTTGCACTCATCAGTAAATATACTACTTCGACGAAAAATCTATAAATCTACTAATCTTGAGACAACAAACTAAAAAACTTTTTTAAAAAATAAGCAGAAGAAACTGTCAGGATCTTCACCACCCCAGCTATCAAGATTATCTATATTTTTCTTAACATCCCTACAGTGAAATGCAGATTTTGCAAGAATGGGCTCAAAATGACAAGCATCAGGGATAGTATCAGGGAGAGGGACATCCTCAACTGATTGCTTAGCTTCAAAAGCTTAATGAAGTAGTTCAGCCTTTCCTTACGGACAGTAACTAATCGACCATCATCTGTTAGTAGTGGTGAAACAAAAGACGAGGCTGACCCAAAGATAGATGATGCCAATTTGGTCCACCACAGATGAGGCTGCGTAATTCCTTCCAGTTTCCTCTTTATGGAATCATTCAAGAATGGATTAGAACCTTTACAGAGTTCCTGTACGATTTTCAAGGGTAAAGGGATGGAAATATGAAATGTTTATCAAATGATTTTAAAAATTGTTTGATAATTTTAAATCGCTTCTCTGTGCGATTCAAATGACAACATCTTTAAATGTAAGCCATTTGTTACGTCAATTATGTTTGAGTCATGTGATAAGGTCAGTTTGGGGTAACACATGATTATGCAATATGATCCATTTCTAAAGACAATACAAGGTACTCTAAAGAAAATAGAGAGGAAACGAAAAAATATAGCTATAAACAAACAAGAATAATAACAACAAGTATTTTTATAATATTCAAGCAGAGATATTCTAGTCCCCTTTCTGAATACCATTACACTGCTCATTTTTTCAAGGAGTTTCAACCGGGAGTAGTTGTTCTGGCTTTAGAAAATTCACTAGAATAACGACTTACATTTTTAATACTGCTGGATTGTTGTATAACGCATTCATCAGGAGCTCGTGCACTTGGCTTCCACCAACCCCACTCATAAAAGTTCGTTCCCAAACGTACTTTACAGTCAACATGAATGAACAGTTTCCAGAAAAATTCAATTGAAGTTGAAAAAAAAAGGGCTTCTTTTTTTCATAAATTACCAAACCCAACATAAAAATAACTGAAAAAGAGTTACCAAGGCTGGCATCAAAATTACCCTTTTTATTTACTTTGAATAACGATATCCAGCACAAGAACAATGAATGACACCCAAAAAATTACAGTAAAATAAACAAAATCTCTTTGAAGCATAAAAGTGGACAGTGATGAAAAAATACTGCTGAACAGTCACGTTAATGCCTATGAGATGAAACGGTGACATTTGCTTTTGCTTTTGCTTTTAAAGGTCTGTCGTTTAATCATCACAAGAAAATATAATTGCGAAATATATATCCACGGTTGGCCATTGAAATAGGTGAAATTTGTTTGCCTTATAGAGGAAATATCCATTAGCGCACGAGATCGATTTTAATGTGGGATGGAATATTTTTTACCAGGGATTAATTGTTGCTACATTAAACATTTTTTTACAGACTGGAGCAAATAAATCACAGTACTTAACGATTATTTTTGGAGCCGATGATCCTAAAGGCTTTTACACCATTTTTGGGAGCAAATCAGTTAATGATGTACGTTATGAATTACTGAGTGGAGATGAAAACACAGCAATGTGGATTTCCATCTGCACAGACGTGTAATTTCTGTATAGAATCAAAAATGTTAAATAAATGGGTGCAACTTCCATTAGATTGTAGCGAAGGCGTGAGTAAGAGTCAGCGTCTACAAACTTACTAACTTATTCAGATAACAAATAGACAGGTCAATAGCTCTTGCGAGTGGAAATGTAGCGCCCGACACCAGACGAACGAAAACAGAGGTCACCACACAATAATTTTTATTTGTTGACAGATGAATATATACATATAAATTGATATACAAAGTATGACTGAAGCTACGGCACGTATGGCTGAAATGCTGACATTGTAATGCGTACGGTGACAATAATACATTGATCTGACAATAATACGAAAGAAGATATGTGTTCAAAAGACGCGTGACGTATGCTGTGATTCCTTTGTTCGCACGTTTTGCGCGCGGTGTTGTTGTGAGGAGATATCAGCGAGCTAGGTGAGACGACGGTGTGTGGGGTCCAAGTGGGATTCTACAAGATGATGAGGGCTACCTTTCCTATCATTACCTTGTGCATGAAATATTACTCTTCTATGATCGGGAGTCTATTAAATGACATCCAGACTCATATTTGTTAAACATCTGTATAAATATGCTCTTCAAAGCATTTGATAACTGAGCATTCAAAATCCAATTCTCAAAAATTTTCTGCCCCCATCTGAAATATTTAAGTAAAAGAAGCACAAAACAAAGCCGACCTTAACAATCATTTACAAAAGCAAGGTATGTGCGAATTACCTTAAATAGCAAAATATCGGAGACAACAACTGTGTGCATGAGCTACAATTCTCAAAGTCTCGATTTTGTAAAAAAAAAAAAAAAATAGAATAAAATAAATAAATAAAAAAATGTCAAACGTTATTTAAAAAAAAATACTATCAGAAGTATTGCCTTGTAACTTCTAAATTCGTGCTTAATGATAGATCTTTATCAGACGCCATTTACTGCTTCAGAGCCGAAGACCAATCGTAAACCAACGTAACTTTGAAGTTGAAAACATAAATATTAATCTAAAGTCGTGGAAAACTATATTTTACGAAATACCATGCGAGAAAAGTGTGAGAACAAGTTTGGAAAGTAATGACGAGTTTGCAGATACGCAAAATATCAAAATCAACCGGTAATATTCATATTGATGCAATGGACAGTTCCAAATTTTATCAAAGATCAGAATGAATATAAAATACTCTGAGATTTTAAAAACATCAAATCGAATGCAAACGGCCAGTTAGCAATCCAACTGTCACAGTAGTCTCACAGAAACATTAATGATGAAATACTAGTTAATATTAAACAAAAAAGGTATGATTACGATAAAGACTGGTATTGAGGGTAACTTAAATTTCATTGCTGAAATACTGAAGAGGCAATAAAAATCTTTGGAATAAAATCACAAACTTTACCATCAAGAATAAAGCTATAAACTGAAAGCATCACCTATGATACGTCTTATTGAGATATTCAATTACTCTGCTTTAGCGAGAACCGAGGACAAATTCCTCACACAAATTTCCATTAAATGTTTTTTTCACAACCTTCGTCCCACAAGGATTCTGGTATTTTCTATTGAAGATATGTAGCGTTGCCTTTTGGCTAACTGTAAATGCTAAGATATAAGTTTTTAAAAAATGTTGCTTGTATAATCATAATGTTCACTTTAAAAGAGAAGAAAACAGAGAAATAATTCATTTCAGTTGCCAGCTTTTCTTTCGGTTTCCAATAATTACCTCCATCATTTCATCCCTTTGTCATTTCCATACTTGAATAAACCGATTCACTAATTAGGTTTGGATCGGCATAATCGGTACTTATCGTAGTTAAAACAATGAACTGAATAACTACTGATTCACTCTAATAATTGTTCCACGTCATTAAGCAGAGTAATAGTACACCATCGGTAATTTATCATTATACTTAGGATTCACAGAACAATAAATTTGTTCCAAGCTTCAAAGAAAGGACTCGTTGAAGCGTGGCTTGTAAACTAATTGAAGTGTCAATTTTTAAATTAGCATTTGATAATACTTCATAAATAAGATGATGGCCAATTTTATGAACCACCTAATTTCATGTACAACCTGAATTTATATCGCCCTCTGTGAAATAATAATTAATTTTCCTTCCGAACGATTCGACATGGGAAGAAAAAATTATTTTTGTTATTCCCCTTCTCTTCTAGTCTCCAGCGGTTCTTTTTCTATCTCCTTCGTTTTTTACCTCTCAATGAAAAAGTCCTTCAATTCTCACTCAGTCGGTCGACAAATATTAATCTTTTCCTTCCAAGTTGAAGCTGATATATCAGCACCTTTATAATCACTTTGGAAAATTTCAAAAGATGGCCTGTTACATATGGATTGAGGTTGATTTAGATTAAGTCTGCCTCATACAGTTGCAATGGTAATAGTCAAATTTTATCAAATAAACCAGACTGAATATATAAGAGATCAGAGATCATTAAAAACACCTTAAAATTCGCGAAAAGAAGGGACATGATGATATCTAAATGAATACTGGACAAAAAATGTATGACCTCAATGACCAAGATTGGAGTTCGAGGTAAATTTAACTTCACTGCCGAAATAATACTGAGATGACAACGAAAATCTTTTGGAATAAAACCACAAACTTTATCATCAAGAAAGAATTACAAACTGTATGCAACACCCAAGATTTTTCTGATGGGTACATTTTCAATTTACTTTACTGGGGATCGAGGATAAATTCCTGACCTTAATGTCGAAAGAATACTTATTTTACAACCTTCATCCCACACGGTTTCTGTTATTTTCTATTCAAGGTATGAAGCGTTTCCTTTTGGCTAAATGTATACAAGCTGTTCAAAAGTTGTGCTTGTATTTGAATCAAATGCTCCTTTTAAGAATGAAGAAAACAAGCAACCAACTCATTTCAGTTGTCAACTTTTCTTTCAGTCTTCAGCAATTATCTCCATCGTGTACCCCCTTTGACATTTCCATACTCCAACACACAGACTCACTAAACACGTTTTGCATCGGCATAATCAGGACTCATTGTATTTAAAACAATGAAGGGAATAACTATTGTTTCATCTGCTAATTGTTCCATGTCATTAAGCAGCGTAATGGTACTTCATCAGTAATTTACCCTTATAATTTGGATTAATAGAACGGTAAATTTGTCCCAAACTTCAAAGAAAGGACTCGCTGGAGCGTGGCTTGGAAACAAATTGATGTTTCCATTATTGGATTAGCAATCGATAATACTTCATAATAACCCTGCTACTGATGATCACCAATTTCATGAACCACTGAATTCTACATGAAGTCTGAGCTTATAACTTCTTCAGTGAAATCAAAATACATCTTATTCTTCTTGACGATTTAATGCAAGGCGAAAAAAACAGTTTTTGTTCTCCCCAAGTGTTTAATCTCCGGCTGTTCTTTTTATTTCTCCTTCGTATTTTACAACTCCACAAAAACTTCTTCCCACTCTTTTAAAATTTTCTGCTGTTCTTTTTATTTCTCCGTTTTTTTACCTTCAAAAAAAAAATTCTTCCCTTCTCACTAAGTCGGTCTAAAATAATTACTCTCTTTTCCTCCTACGATGAAATTAATTCTACATAATGCGAACATGTATAAAGGAAGTTCTCGACAAAATATGTAAGTACAGTATGATTTTGCAAAACATTGTTGATTCTATATAAACTATAATACAATGTTCCATGTGGGTTAAAATAATTCCTATCACACTTATTCACAGCATTCTATAATAAACTGACCATAATAAGATTATAAACGTCAAATACAGAGGACGACCTCTGTTACCATTAACAAAGTGACGATAAATATAAAAGATGAAAATCATAACGGAAAACCCAGTGACCTTACGGCTTTGATGGAAGAAAGCAAGAAATGGAAAAACAATTACAACACAGAAGTTATATTTCTGTTCAATAAAGATATATGCACGAGTATCTGATTATATATTGGTGAGTAAGTAACTCTAAACTTGATTGTTGTTTGATTCGCATGAGTTGATAGTAACCACCAGGAGTCTAGGTACAGATATGGCTTTGTTGTACCTTCTGCCTATGCCTATGAACCAACAGCAGCAGAAATGATAATGGTAACATCCGCCGAAAAATCGAATAGATGCTACCTTTAATAGTCAGGCGACACGACAGTTACTGTATTCCAAAGGATTTATTATGGTTCACTATGATGATTACCTACCAAGTGCTTCTACTCGAGGCAATATCAACGCATTTATCAATTTATCTTGATCTCTTTTCGTCTATTTAGCTAATATGTTGTATATTTTCTTTGCGACGATCTTTTCAGAAGTTTATGTACTTTCAGATAAAATAAAAAGTACCTCTGGACGACCAAAAATATCTTACGAAAAGATCCTGTAGTGTCTGTCTGGTACATTTATTTACTGGTTTCGCCTTTAGGAATTGGATTAGACAAATCGGAAAAATGATCAGTGTTTTAAAAGTTTGCCTAATTCCCATAACTGCACAATCTATATTTTATACATCCATACACACACACACACACACACACACACACACACACACACACACACATATATATATATATATATATATATATATATATATATATATATATATATATATATATATATATATATATATATATATATATATATATAGATATATATATATATATATATATATATATATATATATATATATATATATATATATATATAATCATGAAGCTACAAATGTCGCTTAATATCAAATTCACGCTATATCGGGAATATCCCCGATGGGGAATTATCACCGAAGGGAATTTATATGATAAATGGATTGGTACTGCCTGGTCTCGATCCTCGACACAGATACTTATCCAGCGACTCCAGTCGACGGTCTACCCACTGATTGTATATAAATCATGGTGTGATAAAAATTTCATATATATATATATATATATATATATATATATATATATATATATATATATATATATATATATATGATGTGTGTGTGTGTGTGTGTGTGTGTGTGTGGGGAATTATCATCAGGATCGAAGCCAGGTCTTTTAATTGAAAGACAAGATAAGTCATAAAAAAGCTGGAACCTGGTACTACTTTACCTATGGCTTTACCTGGGCAGGCTAACTGGCCAGATACCAGCGTGTTTTCCCCAACTTCCCGACTCCAGACCCAACTGACAGCATTTAATTCGAATGATCCTTTCTGATTGTAGAAATAATAAATCACGTGGAACAAAAAAATTCCTGACTCACATGATCGAACCCAGGTCTTTCAACCGAAAGACAAAAATTTATATATATATATATATATATATATATATATATATATATATATATATATATATATATATATATATATATATATATATATCAAAAGTTCCAGGAAAAATTGTTGAATGATGTATTTACACAGAATGAAACAACCCAAATGTGTAAACAATTATCTGTGATGTAGTGATCATATAGACTTGTTACCTCAGTCATCCTCTTGCTGTGTGTTAACATCTGCTTCAGAAAAGTAATGAACCCATGGAAAATCAAAATTTTGAGATGAGCTAACATCAAGTTCCTGACCAAGCTTGATTGGAAACCAGGAAAAATTATTGAAGCTTTGCAACAAGTTTATGGAGATTCTTCTCCATCTAAATCAGTTGTTTATGATTGGATAAAGATTTAAGGATGGTCGGGAGGACCTCAAAGACAACCCAAGAGAGGAAGACCATCGACTGCAAAAATGAAAGAATTGTGGCTTTGGTGCAGAATCTAGTGGATGAAGATCGTCGGATTACTATCGATATGATAGCTAATGAAACTGGGATCTCCCATGGTTCTGCATTTTCAATTTTAAATGAAAATCTTGGTTTGGTAAACTTTCAGCACGTTGGGTCCCAGCGTTGCGAAGACCAACTTTTCTCCAGTTTTAACGAAGATTGAATCAAATGAATCAGAGTTTTTGACCGGATTGTTACTGGAGATGAAACTTGGATCCATCAAGAAAGTAAAATTCAATCAAAGCAATTTAAGGTTCAGCTGCACCAGTGAAGTTCAAATGATCTGCCCAGAAGGTTTGGCAACAGTGTTTTGGGACTGAATTTTGATTGATTTCCTTGAAGGACAAAAACAATAATACAAAACAAAAAACTGAAGACTGCATTGGCTAAAAAACAGAAAAAAATTTTGTTCCATCATGATAACGCTCCAGCACATTCATGGAGGGTTCAAGAGAAGTCCTCGGAAATTTAGGTGGGAAACTCTTCCACATCCTCCTTATAGTCCTGATCTGCTCCTTCAGATTTTTTTCCTGTTCCCAAAAAGGAACAAGAGTCCAGTTTGAATCTTTGGATGCTGCTAAACATGCAGTTTCAACATGGTTTAATAGAAAGGCCCCAAATTTCTACAAAGAAGGGTTGCAGATGGAAACATGAAAAGTGTATAGAGTTAGATGGTAGATATGTAGAAAAATGATGTTTGAATTTCCTTAAATAAATAGTATATTATTTTTCCTGGAACTTTTTGACTTATATGTATATATATATATATATATATATATATATATATATATATATATATATATATATATATATATATATATATATATATATAATATAGGTTTTTGCACTACAATAAATACTTTTATAATACAATAGATTATAAGTAATAGTGATAAATATGTGACAAGAAAAAACAAACACTTGACAATGAGTTTGATATTCTAGTATGAATGATGAATATACCTTGGGTAAAAGGCGTTGACATTCGTGTACTTAACAAGATGGTAAAAGCAAGTTACTTGTCAACAACCATCATTTACTACTTGGTAATTTCAATACAAAAATCTGTGACCAAGAAAAACTGCCCAATGTCAATTATATTGGAGTCAAATGGTAAGGTCGGTTTGGGGTTCTACATAATCATGCAATATGACCAATATCTAAGGACTCTAAACAAAACAGTGCGAAAACGGAAACATTACTATAAATAAACAAGAATGATAACTCGAAGCTTACAACAATATTCATGCAAATGGATAATCTACTTAATCCCTTTTCCTAATATCATTACATTCCTCATTTCTCAGCAGTTTGAGCCGAGAATAGTTGGTTTGGCTTTAGAAAATTGACTAGCATTACGGCTTACATCTTTAATAGCTCTGGATAGCCTTACACCATATTATCAAGAGCTCGCGCACTTAGCTTCCACCCACCGCACTCATAAAAGCCATTTCCCAAAGGTATTTTATAATCAACATGAATGAACAGTTACCCAGAAATTATAACTGGAGTTTAAAAAAGTAACTTTTATTATAAATTCCCAAACCCAACATCAAAATAACTGAAAAAAGAGTTACCAAGACCAGCACAAATATTTATTTTATTTATTTTCAATACCGATATTCAACACAAGTATAATTAATGAAAACCAAAAAATTACATTAAACAAAATCTCTTTGAAACAGAAAAGCGCACGGTGATGATTAAATAGAACTGCTGGACCGCCACGTTCTAATTCCGTTAATGCTTATGAGATGAAACAAGCGACATTTGCTTTGCAGTTAAAGGTCTGTCGTTTAATCATCAATAGAAAATATGATTGCGAAATATATATCCACGGTTTCCCATTGAAAAAGCTAAGGGTTTGTTTGCCTGTAATGACAAAATATCCATTAGCGCAAGAGATCGATTTTAATGCAGGACGAAATTTTTTTCTTTTTTTAAATCAAAGATTAATTGTATGTTGATACATTAAAAATCCTTTTATAGATTGAAGCAAATAACTTGCTTGAACAAATCATTTATTTTGGACCCGATGATCATAATGGCTTTCATGCCATTTTTGGGAGCAAATCAGTTAACGACCTACTTCATGAATTACTCAGTGTGGATTAAGATACAAGAACATGGATTTCCATCTACAGCGAGGAATAATCTTTATAAGGAGGAACATTTCCTATAAAGGTTAACAAATGTTCAATAAATGGGTGCAATTCTCATCAGAAGGTGAGGGCTACCTTCCCTCTCATTACCGCGCGCATGAACTGTTACATTTCCCCTGCGAGGATTAGCCAATTAAAGGATATCCAGTCTTACGTTTCGTTCAATACAGGTCCAAATCTTCCCTTTAAATCACTTGACAATATTGTAAACAAGTAACAATTCTCAAAATACTTAAAACAACTGTCGAAATTCGACCACTTCAACCTCCCGTAACATGATCACGTTAAGTGCAAACTACTTGCAAAACATCAGTGATATCAAATTATAATTCTGTGCAAAAGAAACAATTTTTAAAATCTCGATTTAAAAAAAGAAACGGAAAAACAAATCCAAGGAAAGGATATTTTCCTCAAAAATTACCATGAAAATTACCGTATTATATTTTCCAAAATCATGCTTAGTATAGATAACCTTTTGTTAGTTATTTGTGCAGGAAACTATGATATATCTTCATCACGCACCATTTCCTGCTTCAAAACCAATGAATCTCTGAAGGTGAACGCATACATATTAACTGTAAGTCGTGAATAACTATATCTTACGAAATGCCATACGAGAAAATAGAAAGAAAAATTTTGGAAAATGCAGAATGGTTAAAGATAAGCCAAGGATAAAAATCAATTTAGAAATACTCATAAAGTTGCAAACTTTAATGATGATCTAAATGAATAAAAACCTTTGGAATAAAACCACAAACTTTATCATCAAGAAACATTTGTAAACTGAATGCACCACCTATGATATTTCTGACGGGTATATATTCGATTGCTTTACTGGGAATCGAAGCAGTTTCTAAGATAAATATCGAAAAAATATACTTACTTTACAACGTTCATCCCATGTGGTGTCATGTTCATTCTATTCAAGGTATGAAGCGTTGACGTTTGGCTAAATGTAAATGCCAACCAGGACGTATGGCGTTGAACATTTAGATTTTATATATGTAATGCTCCGTTTAAGAATGAAGAAAAAATCCAACAACTTGATACCAGTTGTAAAATTTTCTTTGTTTTCAAAAATTACCTCCACCATATAAGCTCTTTGGCATTACTCGAACAGATGGATTCACTAAATAGTTTTCCATCGACATAATCAGGGCTCATTGTATTCAAATCAAGGAGATAACTATTATTTCACTTTTAAAACCGTTCCACTGTTCCACATCTTTAAGCAGCGAAATGGTACTTCATCATTCATTTATTGTAACAATTTGGATTCACAGAACAATAAGTTTGTCCAAAACTTCACAGAAATGGCTAGCTGAAGCCTGGCTTGTAAATAAGTTAATGTGTCCATTATTCGATTAGCATTCGATAACACTTCATAAATAAGACTGCTATTGATGATCGCCAGTTTTATGAACCACCTGAATTTATCTCGTCTTCTGTGAAATTATAATGCATTTTCTCTTCTGGACGACTCAACGTAGGATGAAAATCTATTTAAGCACTTTCAAATTATGAGCAAAGGATTTTCCTTTAATGTTAGCATGTATGCAAGGGGGTTTTCAACAAATTATGTACGTATGAGTGTGCATAACACTGATAATCATAAATGGAACCATGATCGAAATACGAAAATTGCCGTCAAATACAAGAGAGAACGTTAGTTATTTTACCAATATCAAGGTAAAGGCAAACATATAAAAGGAATGTCATAACAAATCGCAGTAACCATACGGCTTACATGATAAAGGTAAAAGGTGCTAAGAGTGTTGGACTTAACGATGCAGAAGAAGCAAATAGTCACTTGTCAGCAATCATAAGTAACTTACAGGTAATTTTAATAGAAAAATCTATGACCTTGAAAAACTGCCTGATGTCATTTATGTTGGAGTTAAGTGGTAAACTCAGTTTGGTGTCCTACATAATTATGCAATATGACCGAGGTCTAAAAACAAGACAGGGGGAAATCTAGCGTCAATAGAGGGGGGAACGAAAAGCAATAATTATAAATACACAAGAATAATAATGTGAAGATTTATGATAATTATTCATGCAAAACGATATTCTAATACATTTTCCGAATACCATTAGACTCCGTAAGTTTTAACGGAGTTTCGGCTAAGATTAGTTGTTGTAACTTAGGCAATTCACTACCGTTAAGGCTTACATCTTTAATTCCTCTGGATGCTTTTATACCAAATTTATCAGGAGCTTCCACCCACCCTCTCCCAATCGTACTTTATAATCAACCAGAATGATCTGTTTCCAGGAAAATCTAATTGAAGTTAAAAAATAAAGTTTTTCTGTAAATTACAAAACCCATCATGCAAATTAACTGACAAAAGAGTTACCACGACCTGCACAAAAAAGACCCTTTTTATTTATTTTCAATAGCCGTTTTCAACACAAATATAATTAATGACGTCCAAAAAATGACGCTAAAATAAGCAAATCTCTTTGAAGCATAAAAGTGCACAATGATGAAAAAATATCACTCCTGGACAGTCACGTTCCAATTCCGTTAATGCCAACGACATGAAACAGTGACATTTGCTTTGCAGTTAAAGGTCTGTCATTTAATCATTAAAAGAAAGCATAAATGCCATATATACTTCAACGGGTTTCCATTTGAAGAGCTAAAGGTTTGTTTGCCAGTCTAGACGAAATTTCGATTAGCGGAAGAGATTGATTTTAACGTGGGATGGAAAATTTTTTTTTACCAACCGTTAATTGTATGTTGCTATATTAAAAATCTTTTTATAGCGTGGTGCAAATAAGCCACGTGACTGAATGATTTATTTGGGAGCCGATGATCGTAATGGCTTTTACGCCATACTTGGGAGCAAGTCAATTAATGACTTACGTAATGAATTATTCAATGGAGATGAAAATACAGGTATATGGAATTCCATCTACAGAGAAGAAAGGTTTTATAGTGAGGATACCTTCCCTCTCTTTACCCTGAGCATGAACATCTCCCTTCTTTGAGTGGGAGTCGATTAAATGACATCCCTATTCATGTTTGGTTCATTCTGTGTAAATTTTCCCTTTGAATCATTTGATAACTGAGTATACAAGTACCAGTTCTCAGGTGTTTTAAAAAATATGAAAAATCTTGGTAAAATAACTGCCAAACTTACACCAGTTATAAGATCACCTTAAGTGCAAGCAAGTTGCAATTTGCTGATATCAAATTATAATTTTGTGCATAAGATTCAATTCTTAAAATTTGGATTAAAAAATAAATGCAAATAATTAAATCCTCCTCAAAAATTACAGTCAAAATTGCTGTCCTATAAATTCCAAAGACATACTTAGTGTGAATAATTATACATTACTGCAAAGGAAACTGTGACACATCATCAGACACCATTTACTGCTTCAGAACCAACGTAGAAAACATAAATATTAATCTAATGTGGTGAATAACTATATTTTACGGAATGCCATACAAGAAAAGTGAGAGAAACAATTTTGGGAAATACTGAAAGGCTTACGGATACGTAAAAGATACAAATCAGATGGTAATATTCATAATGTTGCAACAACAAAAGTCAAATTTTATAAATCAGAATTAAAAACTCAGAAATAATTAAAAACACCATAAAACTCATGCAATGAAGGAAAAAGGTACTATCTCTCTATTTTCAAACTGTATATACTACAGAAAAGTCGAATGAAAACGCTTAGTTAGGTATCCATATTTCACAGTAACAATACGGTATCTAAATGAATACTGGACAAAAATTGAAAAACTACGATGACAAAAGCTAGTCTCCAAGACAACTTAAAAATTTAATTGCTCAAATACTGGGTAAGCAATCAGAATCTCTGGAATAAAACTAGAAACTTTATCATCACGATAACAGCTATAAACTTAATGTAATCAAGGTTGAGCACCTGACATAAAATTTGAAAAAAAGAAATTCTTATTTTAAAACCTTCATCCCACATGTGTTTTGTTTTTTTCTATACAATATATGAAGCGTTATTTTAGCAAAAATGTTTTTCGAAAATTTTGTTTGTATAAGTACAGCTTCATTTAAGAAGAAAGAAAGTGTAGCAAACAACTCCTTTCACCTGTTAACGTTTCTTCCAGTCTTCAACAATTACCTTCATCATGTAAGCCCTTTGGCATTTCCATACTCCAATAGACAGATTCACTAAACACGTTTTCCATTGGCATAATCAGGACTCATTGTACAATAAATGGAATAAGTATTGTTTCGTTCTAATAACTGTTCCACGTCATTAAGCATCATAATGGTACTTCATCAGTAATTTATCATTACAAGCTGGATTCGTATAGAACAATAAATTTGTTCCAAACTTCAAAGAAAGGACTCGTTCAAGCGTGGCTTGTCAACAAATTGATGTGTCCATTATTGGATTAGCAATCAATAATACTTCATAAATAAGACTGCTTTTAATGAACGCCAATTTTATGAACCACCTAATTTCATATGACGCCTGTATTTATGTCGTCATCTGTGAAATCGAAATGTATTTTCCTTTTCTGAACGATCATTTTAGGAAGGAGAAAAGTAACTTTTGTTCTCCTCAGAGTTCTCAAGTCCCTTGCTGTTCTTTTTGTTTCTCCTTAGTTTTTTACATCTGCAGAAAAAAACTTCCTTTCTCAATCCATCAGCCGACGAGCATTAATTTTTCCCTCCCCAGTAGAAGTTCCATCAGCCGACGAGCATTAATTTTTCCCTCCCCAGTAGAAGTTGATGTGTCAACATCTATTTACGTACTTTCATATTATGAGTATATTGATTCTAAATTAATGTCAACATGTATATAAGGAAGTTATCGACAAAATTTGTAAGTACAGTATGAGTGGCAAAACATAATTCTATATAAACTATGACAAAATGTTCCATATGCGTGAAAATAATTCCAATCACACTTTGTCAGTTTTCAAAGCATTCAATGGACAGATCAGTCAAAATAATAAGGTTATTACCATGAAATATTAAGAGGACGTTACTTATTTACAATTAACAAAGTAAAGATAAATATATGAGACGAATGTCATAATGGAAAACTCACTGACCTTTCAGCTTACATGGAACAAAGCTGAAACGTAATGACATCATTCAGGAAAAAAAAATGGAAAAAGACACCCACAATACGGAAGGTATATTTCTACTCATCAAATAGAGATATATACGTATCTAATTATATATTAATAAGCAAACAACTCTAACCAAGATCAATGTTTATCTACCCTGAGATGAGACCCATCCCAAGAGTCTAGGTGTGGATTGGGAGTAGCTGTATCTTTTGATATCTAGGCAATGGTTTAATTAACAATATCTCGGAGACTAACATCACTGGCATTGATAACGTGGTAACAAAAGCGCAAAAACTCGAGCAGATACTACCTTCATCAGTTAAAAAAGTTACTGTGTTCCCGAGGATCTATTAATGCTTATAAAAAGAATTATCTCCCAGGTACCTCTACTCAAGATAACATCGTCTCATTTGTCAGTTTTCCCTTTGACTTTTATTCCATTTACCTAACATCCTGTAAAGACTTCTTGAGGCGAACTTTCGAGGACCTGATGTACTAACATATGAAACCGTATAAGTCCAGGACTAGTAATACCTTTATTAGGAGACCCTGTAGTGTCTGTATTACAATTTATTTACAGGCCTCCTCTTTAGGAATTGGATTACACAAGTAGAAAAAATGGATGGAGTTTTAAAAGTATGACTCATTTCCATTTTGGGTGAACATAGGGCTGGTTGGCGTGGAACAATCTAAACAAGGTTCTCATACTGCCATAAACTGTAAGTAAAACAAATCAACTAAAAATTACAATTAAAAACTATTATCAACCAGGAAACTCTTTAAAAATGTCAAAAGATGGCCTATAATTTTTGGATATTGGTTGACTTCGATTTAGTAACCTTGCCAAAGGTAAGCTGCCTGTTGGCGTGGTAAAGAAAGATATAAAAACGAATCAGAAGACTGGTGTGGACTACCATACGTCTGACCTACCAACAGAGATGTCTTCACACATGAGCCTTCATTAATGAATAGATTAGCACCTTTACCGAATTACTGCATGATTTTCAAGAGGAAAAGGTTGATAATGTGACATTTTAATCAAATAATTTTTAAAAATTGTTTGATCATTTTAGATCATTAATACGTACCACAGAACGGTAACAGCTTTACAATAATTCATCTGTCAACAATCATATGTTGCTTTAAGGTCATTGTAATACAAAAATCTGTGACCTTGAAAAATGGCCAATGTGAATTATGTTGGAGTAAAGTGGTAAGGTCTGCTTGAGGTCCTACATAATTAAGCAATACGATCGATAGAAGGGACTATAAAGAAAACACAGTAGACTATGAAGACAATAGAGGGGAACAAACCAATAATTATAAATAAACACGAATAATAATGGAAAGACTTATTATAATATTCATGAAAATGGATATTTTAATGAAACCCCTCTCGAATATCATTGCACTCCTCATTTTTACAAAGATCCAGCCGGGAACAGTTTTCTGG
The DNA here is from genome assembly GCF_040412425.1 of Macrobrachium rosenbergii. Classification (NCBI taxonomy): domain Eukaryota; kingdom Metazoa; phylum Arthropoda; class Malacostraca; order Decapoda; family Palaemonidae; genus Macrobrachium; species Macrobrachium rosenbergii. The sequence goes on along the minus strand of NC_089799.1, from coordinate 27,287,831 downwards.
CTTTATAAAATTCACATCTTTAATACCTCTGGATGGCCTTATACCACAGTTATTTGGAACTCGCACACTTGCCTTCCACCTTCCCCACTTATAAAAGCCCCTTCCCAATCGCACTTTATATTCAACATGGATGAACAGTTTCCCGGAAAATTTAATTGCAGTTCTTTCTTCATATCATACCAAACCCAACATAAAAATAACTGCAAAGTGAGTTACCAAGACCAGCGCAAAATTGCTCTTTTTTTTTATTTTCTGTAACGATATCCCACGCAACTACAATTAATGAAAGGCAAAAAATTACGCTAAATAAAAATAATCTCTCCGAAACTTAAAAGTGCACAGTGGTGAAAAAATATCAATGCTGTACCACCACGTTTTAATTTCGTTAATGCCTATGAGATTGAACAATAACATTTGTTTTTCAGTTACAGGTCTGTCGTCAATTCATCAAAAGAATATAGGTATAACTGCAAAGTATATATCCATGGTTTTCCATTGAAAGAGCTAAAGGTTTGTTTGCCTGCATAGACGGACAACCCATTAGCGTAAGAGATCGATTTTAATGTGAGATGGAATATTTTTGACCATGAATTAACTGTTTGTTGCTACACTAAAAATCTTTTTATAGATTGGTGAAAATAAATCAAGTGACTAAATGATTTACTTTGGAGCCGATGATCGTAATGGCTTTTACGCCATTTTTGAGAACAAATCAATTAATGACCTACGTTATGAATTATTCAAAGGAAATTAAATACAGGAATATGAATTGCCATCTATAGAGAGGAATAATTTTCATACAGGATGAAAAATTTTTATACAGGATAACTAATATTCAATAAATCGGTGTAACTTCCAATAGATGGTGAGAACTACCTTGAGCAAAAACTATCACTCTTGTCCTATGAGCGGCAGTCGATGTTTGGTTCGATAAACTTAATGTAAATAACCTTATATAACAGCACGGGAAACTGATAAATCTTCATCAGACACCAATTACTACTTCAAAGCCAAAAAACAAACGTAAAGCGAGTCGTGAATAATTGTATTTTACGGAATGCCAAAAGAGAAAAGCGAGAGAACAATTTTGGGGAAAAAGGCATGGCTTACAGATACGCGAAAGATGAAAATCAACTGGCAATATTCATAAAGTTGCAGTTGTCACTGTCAAATTCTACCAAAAACCAAAATCAATTCAAAAACTCAGAAATCATAAAAAAAACATCATAAAACCCATGAAATTAAAGAAAAAGGTAATCTATCTCGCCATATTTTAAACTGAACATACTACATAAAATTCGAATTCAAACGCCCAGTTATCTATCGAGGCGTTACAATAGTCTTAAGGTTACAATAATGATGAAATATGAATGAACAGTGGAAAAAAAAATTGGGACTAAAATGACAAAGACTGGCATTCAGGGTAACTTAAATTTCATTGCCAAAACACCAAGCAGGCGATAAAAATCTTTGCAGTAAAACCAAAATCTTTACCGTCAAGAAAAAACTATAACCTGAATGCAAAGTCTATGCTGCGTCTGGTCTGATGCGTAGATATTTACACACTTTGCTTTCCTGGGAATCAAAGTCAAGTTCCTGATGTACATACCGGAAAATACTTATTTTAAAACTAAATACCACATGGTTTCTAGTTTATTCCATTTATGATGGTTTCTAGTTTATTCCATTCACGATATGAAACGCTGCCTGCTGGACAAATGTAAATACTAAGCTGCAAGCTGTTTGAACCTTTTGCTTGCACAATCATAATGTTGCCTTTAAGAATGAAGAAAACAAATCCAACAGCTCATTTCAGCTGTTATCTTGTCTTTCAGTCTTCAAATTTAACTCCACCATGTAAACCCTTTGGCATTTCTATACTACTGTAGAAAGGAAAGATTCACTAAACACGTTTTGCATCGGCATAATCAGGATTCATTGTAGTTAATACAATTAGGGAATAGCTTTTGTTTTGTTCTAATAATTGTTCCACGTCATTATACAGCGTAATGGTACTTCATCAGTAATTTACCATTACAATTTGGATTCACAGAACAATAAATTCGTCCCAAGCTTCAAAGAAAGGACTCGTTGAAGCGTGGCTTGTTAACAAATTGATGCGTCCATTATTGGATTAGCATTCAATAATACTTCATAAGATTGGTTCTGATGATCGTCAATTTTGTGAACAACTTTATTTCATATCATCTTCCGCGAAATCAAAATCTATTTTCCTTCCCTAGACGACTCATTGTAAGGGAAAGGGTCTTTTTTCTTCTCCCATTCTTTTAAAATCTTCTGCTGCTCTTTTTATTTCTCCCTCGTTTTTATTATACTCCAGGAAAAACTCCTCCCTTCTCACTCAGTCGGTTGACAAGTATTAATCTTTCTCTCCCAAGTTGAAATTGATGTATCTTCATCTATTCACGCCCTTCCAAACTGTAAGTATACTGATTCTACATTAATGTTAACACGAATGTAAGGAAGTTCTTGACAAGACATGTAAGTAGAGTGCGAATGTGCAAACATTGATAATTCAACATAAACTATGACAAAATGTTCCATACGCGAGAAAATAATTCCAACCACGCTGTGAATAATTATAACATTCAATAAAATAACTGACTAAAATAATAAGATTACCTCCATCAAATATAGAAGGGGACTTTTTTTTTTACTTTACCGTTGAAAAGGTCAATATAATTACATACGATGGATGTCATAATATAAAAATCAATGGCCTTACGGCTTAGATGGAAAAAGGTGATACCTAATTGCATCATTCAGAGGGAAACGAAAAAAAAAAATCTGCGATACAAAATGTATATTTCTTATAAATAAAAACATAAGTATACGTAACTGATGACATATTTATGCGCAAAAAATTCTAAAACTGATTACTGTCTATTTGTCCTGAGCTGATAACCGCCTACTGATGTCTATGTTCCGGTTTACTCAACAATATCTCGGAGACTAACAACTGTAGTAATGATAAGGGTAACATTAGTCAAAAAATCGAATAGATACTACTTCTAACAATCAAGCGATGCACGAGTTACTGTATTGCAGAGGATTTATTATGGAGCATTAAGAGGATTTCCTCCAAAGTACTCCTGCTTCAAGGAAAATCACTGGATTTTCAATTAACCTTTTTCCTTTTCCACCTGTTTATACCTAACATTCTGGAAACTCCCCTTGGGACGAACTTTTGAGAGGTTTATGTTATGTACTGTCAGATAAAAACGTTCAAGTGCACAATTACTAATATCATATGAAAATACCCTACAGTGTCTGTCTTTCACATCTGTTTACCAACCTCATCTTTCACTATTGGATTCACAAAGAGCAGTTTGACAAAATCCTACAATTACACAAACTATATATATACTGTATATACTGTATATACTGTATATGTGTGTGTGTGTGTCAATTCTTTTTCATCATAATTTCTTATCTCTATGCATGTGCCTGGAATATGGTGCACCAACAAAAATAGACGAGTTTGGGCGTGGGCACGTATATTGCATCCGGAATTTAGTTTGTCAAGGTAAAATCAATAATTGTCTATCACTTTATTACTTCATTTGGTACTTTAAATAAATTGTATTATACAAATCCTGTCGAATAAAAATAACTCTTGAATACATTACATCATAGTGAAGCTACCATAATATGAAAGCCATCGTGTTTATTATGCACTTATTCTGATGCCGTTAACCAGTGATACTTGTTTTATTTGCTCCCCAGAGATAGCACCACTATCCGTCTCAATTCAAGACAATAAAGCACCTCTACATGAGGCATGACATCACAAGATGCCGGATAGAATCGTCACTAACATTGTGACCGGGTTGATATCTGTATGCAGTTTCAATCAATAAAGTATTTTTACTCTTTTGTTATTCATGGAATATAACGATAATGAGTACTTGTGTCATGACAATAAAAATCTACTTGTTTTCTAAAGTCCAAACACACCTTTACTTCTCTATGACAAAACTTGTCTTTATTTTATTTCTTCTAACATTTCTCTGGCCAAGTTCATCTCGCGTCATTTGTATATACCAGGTCTGTTAATTGCAATCCCTTTGTAACTGATGAATAACAAAGAAACACATTCACCACAAAACATTTCTGAAACAGCCTCCATTGAAGCCACAGGAAGCAAATGCAAAATTCCTATTGTGGTGTTTTGCAATGCGTTGCTGTACCAGAGGTTGCATCATTTCTGCCATTTGAAAGTCACTGCATCAATTTATTTGTTAATTAAATTCGTTACATAACTGATTTTACAGCTAGTTCATTGCTGCATTTAACAATCAAGATTAAACGTGATCTCTTTAAACTTTACTTATTTCCTAAATATGTGAGACTGTCATAGTTATAATTCCTCATAAATAATAATTTCCAAAGGCTGCAAGTGAGTGCAAAACCTTTTTATTAAGTTAACAATAAATGTTTATGTTTTACTCTCTGTTATCCATCCATTATTTGACATTTTGATATTCCTTCTCGTTCCAATTTGATGTACACTAAATATATATGTGTGTGTGTGTGTGTGTATTAATAAACACAAAAACAAATGTTACTAACTGTTCTCCGAATAATAAAACTTGAAACTGTTTCTGCATATTCATATAAATGAATTTTTGGGAGTAAATAAAGACAGAATTTCCATTAATGCAAAACCAAATGACTAAGACACAATGACCACATTTTTAAAATGACCAATATATCTGTAACGTTTGGAATATATATACAGTCAATTTTTAAGTGGTTGTCAGATCAGCCAAGATACACTGACGAGGTGTGGTGTAAATCAGAAGTGGAACGTTAACCAATCAAAAAGTCAAATATGTACGTCATAAATTAATACGAGAAAAAATACTATTTTATATTTCCTTAACTTCTTCGGTAAATAGTCACTGGATAATTTTTTACATGGATATTTGTAACTACCACTTTTAATGTCACGACTTCTCCTACCTTTAATAACCTTAGCCCATGTAGTGCTGACTGGGTTTCAAGATTTATAACTATAATAAACTACATGCAGGCGAATCATATTAGTCATGTCTGATTAATTCAAATCATAAATACTAACTTACAAAACATAATTAACAAAATGAGTTTTAGCGCAAATGCTTAGGAAATCTAAGCAAGAAGATGGAAAAAAGTAAAATTTAGCATGTCAGCGTTTGTATGGCGCTAACTCCAATGAAATGATCTTATTAAAGGACAGAAATTTTCAGCTTTTGCAAAGCAAAATAAAAAATTAAAGAAACAAGTTTGAAGGCTCCAGAGGAAAAGAGAAAAAGCTAACACAGTGCTTGACTCTTACGTTAACAATCACAATCCATTTTTGTATTTAAAATTTAAGAAAACATTACATTCGTAAAACAACTGGAGATTAAAAAGCGTCAAAAGATACGCCAAGGAAGCGATTTAGTGAGATTAGCACAGAAAGCAGTTGAGAGGCATAAATTGTGGGAGAAAGCACTCATTTATTTTACTGCTAGTGGAAATACAGACTGGTCAGAGTATAAAATGAAAAGAGTTCTTGGGCATAAAATTGTGGGTCGATTAATGCCATCGTGCAATAAATATACCGACATACATACGCAAGGTAGTACAAATATGATGCGAAGTATATGAATGACAACATTGTCACAATACATACATACTTTCCTTTTCTTATTCTCTTACTGGATATAACAGTCAAACTCTTCATAAGCACCTAATCGTTTTATGTGGAACCCATGAAAATATTCTTAGGGAGTCCCATCTTATTGAACTGGGCTGACATTGCTGGTGTTATAGTTACGATATGCAAGTCCTCATAACTGAGGCATATCTGTAAGTCAGCTTTTTCCTCAAAAACAATTTCGAATGTAATGTGACACTCGGGGCCTTCTATGTTTCGAAGGTGCCAAGGACCGTCAGAATGATACATATATATGTTAAATTCCAACATTTTCAAAAGGATTACTTCTATACTGAAAAGAAATATTTACGAATTAGGATGATGATTATCGAACCATCAATTATCTGGAAATTATCTGCTTCTATTCTCACCTTTTGTCATTGGGACAATTCACTTTTTTGCATGGAGATTTCTTTTCCATTCTTCTTCAGTGTTTCTGAAGAATTTGATTGCCAATTACAGCCCAAATGCAGTGTTCACACAAGTTTTGGAGATTATATTTACAAAAATACGGATTTTATTTTATATTGCTTCCTAAAACCTTTTGTTTGAGAGGTTTTGGGAAGCAAGGACACCAGAAAATACGTTAGGACACTGAAACACAGGCGGTCAAAACTGGTTATTTTGCAGTATAAAATAAAATCCCTATTTTTGTAAAAGTATAGGTCCAAAACTTGTGTGAACACTTTAAATTTGGGTTGTAATTGGCATTAAAATTCTTCAGAAACACTGAAGAGGAATGAAAAAGAGATCTCCAAGCAAAAAAGTGAATTTTACTAATGACAAACTGAAAATACAACCGACCAACGGAAGCAATATACAAGGATAGCAACTAGAATTTTAAAGAGTATGAAAACGGTAACATTCCGGCAGAGAATAACCTTTACTAAGAATTCTTATCTACAATAAACAAGTAAAAAATGCGCCTAAGTTTTTTCGGTGCAATCGAGTTTCCTATACAGCGTATAATCAAGGCCACCGAAAATAAGGTAGATCTATCTTTAGGTGGTCACGGTTTAACGCTGTATGAGCCGCGGCCCATGAAACTTTAACCACGGCACGGTGGTGGCCTATCCTATACCGCTGCCTGAAGCACGATTATGGCTAACTTTCACCTTAAACAATGTAAAAACTACTGAGGCTAGAGGGCTGCAATCTGGTATGTTCGATAACTGGAGGGTGGATGATCAACATACCAATTTGCAGCCCTCTAGCCTCGGCGGTTTTTAAGATCCAAGGGCGGACAGAGAAAAAGTGCGGACGGACAGACAAAGCAGGCACAATAGTTTTCTTTTACAGAAAACTACAAAAGCATGAAATTCAAGCAAAGATAGATAAGAGTTTGAAAACCAGTTTGAATAGAGAACGTTTCCGGTTTGTTGTCCTGAGTAAGAGACTGATAAGGGAGCACTGGACTAACAAAGACAACCGTGATTAGCTAATTTACATGTACATGCATAAATACGGATACTACGAGGAGGCCGACAGAATTAAAAAACATAATTCTTTTAGCGTGACCGGGAAGACATGACAGTTGTTATATGATACATAATGTCTCGCCGTGAACGTGATTTGGTGAGGATTTAAATAAATTAATTAATTTATAATCCTCCCAGTGAACAACCTCTCCAACAAGTATTTCTTCATTTAACAACACATGTAATTTTTTTTCGTAAACGTTCTTCAAACAACTGGTGACGTCAACGGGAAAATAAGCACGATCAAATTCACCTCCGCTCACGAAGTTGAAAGTAAGTTGTGCTTTCTTTGTCTATGCGCGTTTGCATCATGTCTGGAGCAAGGGTGAACGCACTTAAATGATGAAGTGTTCAAATATGCGAATAATAATCGTTAGCGATAACCGTGATGGTTGCACAATTTCCTTACATAAGAGGTTAATTCGAGTAGACAGACATCTCTCAAGGGAATACTGTTTCCCGCAGTTCTCTTTTTTTGCACTACTGATGTTTTTTTCTCTCACATTTTGTGTTTGCATGTGTTTCTGTACTTTCCTGCCACATCTTTCTTGATACGTGATGTGAAATAAGTACAATGTACAATTACGAGAACCCTCTTATACAATAAACGGCTGTCAGCAGGCAAATTTAAACTTTAATAACGCAAAATCCTAAAAAAAATTGAAACAGTTATCATATCGATGTTCTCCATTCAATTCTTGAATCTAGGATGCACCCCTCTGCATAAAACTTTAACAATTTCATATTTCATATAAGAAGGGTGTCAATACACTTTACACACACACACACACACACACAAACTGTACTAATTACCTATATTTTGTGCATAATAAAAAGCTCCATGTATACACATGTATACCTCTAGTTCTCAAAAAGTCACTTTGGGACGGGGTGCTGGCCATATGCCCTTCGCTATATTTAGTACACCCTAAAGAAGTCGAATAACTCCCAGGTATATATATATATATATACAGACATACATACATAATTGTAATAACAGCAATACCTCTGAACTTCTCGATTTCTTCTCATTTGATACTCTTGTCACTAAGAATCCTGAGATATCTGTACCTCGTTCAGATATTAGGAAGCGGGTTTGAATCTTGCTCAGGCGTCAGAATTTCTTAATTTCTTTCTTTATTTGGAAAACAAGTTTCGTCGTGACAAGCGTTTCCAAAGTGTGAAGATACCGAGAAATTACGCGGGCATTGTTGTTAGTACAATTACATACGCCTTAAGTAAAAATAAGACTAGTATATTCTATATATATATATATATATATATATATATATATATATATATATATATATATATATATATATATATATATATATATATATATATATATATATATATATCACACATTACCACAGGTTTCGACTTTATTTTCATGCCAGTGACGAAGGACTGATACATAGTGTTAGAAGTCACAAATATATATACTACAGAAACAGTACTGACGAACACACAACCATTTGAGACAACAGATCCCCCCACAGGCGGGTGTCAAGGTAGGAGGGGCCCAAAACTCATTTGGCTAAAAAACGACAATATATTCTCAGGGGACAGTACTGATAAATGTACCGACCATAGGAGGCTAAAGATACACACCTGACAGGTGTCAGGGAGGCGACGTTGAAAACTTATTAGCACTGCTGCCCCCATACTGTGTTTACAAATGTGATAATCTTATTTCCATACATCTCTACTGCCTACCTTAAAATTTATACAATTTACAAATTTCTTTTGTTATTAAAGGATCAAGTTTATACATCCCTTGACTAATATTCATATTATGGCTGTAACTTTCTTTTATAAAGTTAGATTAAATGATATTCATTTCCAGTGAGTTATTAGAATATACAATCCTTTTTGCCCATTCCCAGTTCTTCTCACTAACATGTACAAAAATACCACTGTTCCCCTGTGCATATCCCACACATTTTTTATGCTGTTTTATTCTCTTTTCCCCAGCTTTACCCGTTTGGCCAATATAAAAGTTGTCACAAGACTTACATGGAATTTTATGTACACACCCTTTACTGTTAACACCAAAATTCTTAAGAAGCTGGGGGATATCTTTCATATTATTATTATAAAGGCAGTTAAGGCAAATTTTCTGTGTTGTAAGGTTCTTTTTGCTTTTGATACATAGTCTTTTTTTGCCGCTTCTAATGCATTGTTTAATACAGTCAGGATATTTCAATTTCTTGTCTGTATTCCTAATCCTATCTATTTCCTCATCAACATATTCAGGGCTACATACACGTAATGCTCTTAAAAACAAAGATGAAAGCACTGATTTCTCAACCTTATTGCTTTGTCCGGAACATAAATGCACATAGGACGAAATATTAGTATGTTTTCTATACACATTATATTTAAACCCATTACTATTTCTTCGTATGAGGACATCCAAAAATGGTAAGCACCCATCATTTTCCTTTTCCATAGTGAATTTAATTGATGGTACTCCATGATTTAACTTGGCAAAAAAGTTATTTACATATTCGTTCCCTGGCCAGACACAAATTATGTCGTCAACATACCTAAACCATGTTACACTGCGTGGAATTATGTTGTTTAATATTTTCTTTTCCAAATATTCCATATATAAGTTACTTAACACTGGGGATAGAGGGTATCCCATTGCCATACCAAAATTTTGTGAGTAAAATTTACCATTAAATTCGAATTTACATTCTTTCACACATAAGTTAATCAGTTCAATTGAAGTGCTTTTAGAAAATGGGATATCCAGCTGTGTGTTCTCTAATAATTCCGGTAAAAAGTCCAGAAGATCATCAATTGGTACCTTTGAGAATAGTGATACTTCATCAAAACTCACAAGCCTAGATTCACTATTAATATGTAAACTATTTAGTTTATTTATCAGGCTTAAATAAACTAAATAGTGTACAGATTAATAGAAATTCATGTCTGGTTAATTTCCTTGACACTGGTAAGTGAATCAAAACATGACACATGTTGCGCTTAAACAAAGGAAAGCTATTTCCAACTAATACCACAACCCAGAAATAGTTCCATATCAGCCACCTACCTCCACCCAAAAAATACCGATGGAAGTTATTCCTCCTAACACCGAGACATAGAAGAAATTAAGGACAAGATCATACTGAATGTATTCTTACTACAACCGCACTAGTTCCTGAAGACAATGCTATTTCTAAGTACTGAAAAAGTATTCAGTTTAAGGTGCCTTAATGAATTCCGAATTAGCCACTTCAATTTTTTCTTCAATATGTAAAGTTGAGGTAAACATTCTTCGCTAAATTCCTTTTAACTATTAAATACTCTCATCCGCATCGGGTTGCAGATATTCAGTTCGACCAAGACACTTCAATTTACCTAACACTGACAAAAAGTCAGTAAAACTGTCGTAACTTGGTATACCTAAATTAATACGGAAATAAGGGGAAAAAGCTACACTTGAGCGAAAAATTACTACTTCAAATTTAATTACCAAAAGGAAAAGGAAACACATTAAAAAGAACTGCGAGCAAGAACGTGGCTTA
>NC_089799.1:27254613-27272113 GCF_040412425.1 Macrobrachium rosenbergii | reverse complement strand
GACCTAATGGCTAATCAATAATTAATTGCCGAGGAAAGTAGGCATTAAAGCCTATTTCCTGGAACCAACGGTTATCAATTGTGACTGTTTCTGAAGGTAATAACAGCAGTGTTATTTCAGTCAATTTTTAAAGTTTATATGGGGAGTTCAAATGTATAAAAGAATATCAGCTTGAAGACAGCAGAACAACTTGCTTAAATGTAATTTCCTCTGTATACTGTAATTGCGCTCGATAAACTAAAATGTTTAGCTATCTACCCGAAACCTTGTTGAGAGGGAACACTTTCGTGTTTGTAAGGGTAAAGAATACACTCACAGAACATTGTACGTTTCAATGAAAAATTCATATATGAAATGTCTGGTGCATATGATATTGGTAATACTATGCACATACATTACGTAAATATTACGAACTGAACTATTACTGCTCTTCTTGATTTAACATTAACGGTCACAGCAATTGAATAGTTTATTATAAGGGAGCCATGCAGTGGTCTATAAGCTTTTAAAGCTTTTGGAGGTATTGTAGGCTATGTCGTACTGGAAACTGGACACAGGTACGGACCACATGCCAATGACCATAGGCAAAAGGTATGCAAATGTGTCTCAGGAATATGTGGAACCTTATCTCTCACAGGGAAAACATGCTTGGAATTAAGTACTACTTTAAAAGCTGCCCATAAATACTTATGGAATTTTTGTAATGGAATAACTCGATGCCTGTTAACAGCATCTAACTGTATGTCATATAAATCACAGCTATATGGTCACCAAAATATTTGTAGAATGCAGGACGTAAACTTTTTTTTTTTTACACAAAACGCCATATTTATTACCGAGTACTTTTCAGATGAGCTGCTTAAATCTATCTTCTTTGTAATGACAAAAATAAAATCAATTAATGACGATTGTTTTGATAATTGTTTTCCTTACTTAAACAATTATATACTTTCTCTTTTCTTTTTTTTTGGCTGGTTGGTACTACTACTGTAGAATTTTCGGATCCCTAAATTTTTATCGTACCGGATTTTCTTAAGGAAGTTTTTTGTCTCCATTTAACAGTGAAACAGATAAGACCTAGTGTATAGGATTATCACTTTATTAGCGACGTGAAAATACCTATCCCTACCCTACTTCTCCTATTCATGGCTTCTTTACCTAGAACTACACGCACCTCCGTTATACTTTTGAAATTTCTTGTTTCAAGCGGCAGTATGACGCAGTGTCCTTCCACATGGCACACATAATCCTTTATTTCACTATTGAGCGATCCCCGTCTTGTTCCTAGTTGAACGAAGATTGCATAATGTCGTCAATTACTGTTTTATGTCTACGACAGTGCCCTATGACCACGATAGTAAATGTATATCAGCAGCTACCATACAAGCATATATATATATATATATATATATATATATATATATATATATATATATATATATATATATATATATATATATATATATATATATATATATATATATATATATATGTGTATATGTATATAGTATATGGCCTCTCTCTCTCTCTCTCTCTCTCTCTCTCTCTCTCTCTCTCTCTGTTGTTGACAGATCGTTCCCGGTGAATTTGTCATTTCTCGCTGTTGCTGTGACACCTACGCACACGTGCACATAATTTCTGCACAGGGCGAAAACATAACTTAATTTTTCTTATTTCAGTGATTTTATGTATAAATGGCTGAAGCTTATCCTTTACTCTGATAAGTAACTGAATCATAATTTACTTTGAAGTAATTCTCTTTGAATTCTCATTTTATACATGCACTTCCCTTTGAAATAACAATGTTCGAGTTCTCATTCTGTACTAATTACTTTTGCAATAAAATTTCATTTTGTTTCCTTCCTTGTTTAATTATCCCACTGCATTGCCGAGTTCATGCGTATTATATCCATTAATTTTACTGAATGAACTGCTGGTTCTTTTACCCACGATAGACTGTTAAACATAATTCTTGCAAGTGGAATATTTTTGTTATATACTACTGTTATTAAAATCATAGTTGAGTGAATTGAGTAGTATCATCGCGATACTTACACTGGTGTTGATATGGTGAATCAGTCACCTTAAGGTTATTTTATTCGCATTAAAGAGTATTAACCATTTAGCCCATAGGAAAATTAGAGCGCAATGCTTCACATGCACTAAATAACAACCTTGTTATCATTCCCCCATGAAGGCCACCCTCTACTAATGCCATCAACATACTGAACGGTCCCTACCCTTGCATGAAACTTCTGTATGAAGCTGCCGAGAAAGAGGTGGAGCTGATACTAAACAGAATATAAATTAATAGTATGTTGCCTCAAGTTGTGATCGAGTGCCACATCAAGCATCTGGACAGTGCCACTGAGGCCCTCAAGGACCATGAGAATAACTTTAAATACAGTTTTGAAGAGGAGACACTGGATGCAGCATATAATAAAGCGTAAGACATCCTGAACCGGGCCACAACTTGCAATGACCACGGCACAACAACACAACAGCTACCTAATGTAGTAATTCTGGCATTCATGGGGAGGACAGAGGACTGTCACAGTCAACCATCCAGAGGACATCCCGGATGCCTTTTGATTTACTCATTAAAGATGAAGCCTATAGCACTGTTAGAAAGGCCATTAGTGATGAGAATTACATGTTCAAGATTGAACTGTTGAAGTAAGGGTAAACAGATGATTATAAAAAATGCAGTCTTACCAAATCAGCAACTACCTGAGCTGTGCCACTCAGACCATAATTGCAGGGTGCTCAGTGGTTTTTATCTTAAAGGGTATCATTTGGTCTTACGGCACTAGGCTGCCAATGAAACTTTTTGATGCAGCAGTGGAAAGAGACTTGACCATGCACTGCCTGTCCCTGGAAACTCTAACCTGCAGTTTGCTTTTGGAAATAAACATCACAAAAGGATCTCAGTCGACATCAGTCCGGCAGACTCATCTTCACTTAAGACCCACAACAGACAGCTGAAACAAATCACGATTGTCATTTCCTTCAGTCAACCAGCACCACTGCCATTAAGATAAGCACTTTTCCTAAAAAGACCAAAACCTCTCATTTTCATAATGGATCACACTTTCAACCCCTAATTGTTGTCTTTGCAGGTGGAACATAGTGAAAAAAAAGTTTCCTACCTTGGGTACATACGACACACAAAGAGCACGAATAACAGGGCTGAATCACTGCTTATGTGCCTCAAGATGGGGCATCAGATTGCACTGGCTAATCACCGTGCTGCAACTGTAGTGCCATACAACACACATGCCTTTGCTAGAATGCATATACCAAATGCGACAAAACATCCTAATGCTGCTGCTACAATTCCAATGCAACCCATTAGATCTTCTGACTGGGTATGCTCAGAGCCCTACTATAACACAGGGTGTTTGCAACGACTTTGATACAAGTTATGAGAAAGCACTCTTTCCTGCTGCCTTGTTCACTGCAATTGTGCTGTTGTGTAACACGAACAGGAACCTGATCATGCTAGGATTCCTGGATAGTGAGGCTCAGATTTCTGCATCCATGCCTTATTACAAAGTTAGGACTACACTCAACTGTGCAAGTGCAAATCAAACCACTGCCTTCACAACCAAAGAAGTTGAAAAAGTTAAGTATACATTAGTTTAACCAGACCACTGAGCTGATTAACAGCTCTCCTAGGGCTGGACCGAAGGATTAGATTTATTTTACGTGGCTAAGAACCAATTGGTTACCTAGCAATGGGACCTACAGCTTGTTGTGGAATCCGAACCACATTATAACGAAAAATGAATTTCTATCACCAGAAATAAATTTCTCTAATTCTTCACTGGCCGGTCGGAGAATCGAACGCGGGCTCAACAGAGTGCTAGTCGAAAACGATACCAACCCGTCCAATGAAGAACCAGAGAAGTAACTCTCATCACTGATATGGTATAGCTGCATATCTCTGCCAATTGCAGAGGATGTTTGGTAACTGTAAGAGAGTTAAAAAATAAAGGCATCATGTCAGCAGACGACCAAATTCAGTCTGGTACTTTCAGTGTTTTGGCATAATGATCAACACTGATTAATGGTGTATTTGTAACCTTGACGCGATTCTACTACACGTGGGGATTAACCATGCTTTCTAGACTTATGCTGCTTTACTCTCACTGCACTGAACTCATGGGGTAATGCTGAAAAAATAAGTTGATAATGAAATACTTTTGAATACGAGAATAATTATCCACGTAGTAAAATGAAAATTCCTTCGTTAGAACTACGTTAGGTTGGCCTAATCTCGAATGATAGAACTGTTGTTGAAGATGTGGTGAAATTAAAATAGCACTTTACAATAATATAGACATTTTGGATTTTATAAAAAAAAATCCACTTCATAAAGTATAAAAAATATTTATTATGGTACTCTGACGTAACCAGTCAAATAGTCTTAGGTCAGCCTAATTTCAAAACAACACCGATTTTCGATCAAGCTAACAACTAACAATTTGGTATTTGGAACCTTACCATGTTCCGTGTTTATCTAGAATTATTATGAAAATACGTCAAGGTGGAAATTGAGACTAACGTGTACTTTTTCAGCTGGCGGAAGATGACTGCGTATAAAAATGAAAATCAAGGCAAAATAAAAATGCTTAGACGACTGACCTATATTTCTTAAGGTTCAACAACCATAAAAATGGCAAAATACCTTGGTACACTGTGCTTGCCTTTTATGTCAGAGGGATATTAATATGTCCACAAAAATGAAGAAACTATCTTGATATACTTCTACTTACAGCGAAAGTCCAAAGACACGTCCCACACATTTTTGGGAATAACGTTCCCTTTATTCTGTAACAGCGAACACTAGACATTTTGTGGAATAATTCTCCGGACATTTTATCAGTAAGCATCAGCAAACGATATTTAGACTTTCTTTTTCGTGAGCGTCTGGATTTATTTATCTTTCTCTGCTTGCAATGCTTCAAAATAACCATGAAATTGCTGCATCTGCGCTTCTTTCATGCTAAATTGCAGTATCAAACGAAAAATGGGCATCTGCACAAAACAAAATTCGTACTGTTTGTAGACATTCCTTTCATGAATACGTATCCATAAATTTAAATCTATCATATTAAATAAAGAAAATTTTGCCAACACACAAATAAGCTTTTTCTCAAAAAGGAAAGACAAGGAAATGATCACAACCACATTCATACTTCAACTCTTGAATCATGTATGGATCCCTTTGTATGAAACTCCCAAAACATGAGCTGATACATGTACTCGTACTCACACAAAAGGCTCATCCGCAACGCCTCGGACCCCATACACACACGGCGCTATTTACCAACCCCCTCCCCCACGCACAGTTATACCATTATTTCCACAAGACAGAAAAGATTGCGGAGATGAAGGGTAAAGCACCGAGCCCTCCAAATACAAGAACTCAACTTACCCCAGACTCAAAGCAACCACCCAATAAGCAACTTGAACCCCGCAGCAAGAGCATCCCTAAAATCGGAAGTGCAAAATCTACCATAATGTTCAAGATGAACTACAAACGCTCCTAAAATAACAGAAAGGAAAGCAGAGCTATAGACACCAAAACTGCCACCGGAACCCTTACCCCAACCTACTCCTTCATCAAGTGATAGTATCTTTCATAACTGTTCCTGTTTCCAATTTTGTTCAGCACTTTCCTCCTAACTACTCTCGCCTATCCCAACCCATTTCCAGAAGAAAAACCACGCACGACCGTCACCCAATATAATCACAAATTACAACACTATACAGTCAACCAAAATGGGCACAAAGTACATTATATCATTGGCTTTTCCCAGAGGACAAGCTTAAGGAAATCAGTCTCCTCCCCCTAGCCTAAACTGCATTGCGAATAGGAAACACGTACCGAATGCAATAGGTGTTCATGCAAATGAGACTGCAATTATGAAGCCCATAACAAGCGTAATTACCAATCTGGAAATTGAATCTAACCATAAGAATATTTTTCTTAAGTACGGGTAGGTATAAAGAAGTTGAATTTACTAACTACTGCAATTACAGCATTCTGTCGCTGCTGCGAACAGTAAACATTAGTGCGTCGAACTCCTCAGCGTAGCTACTTTTGCAATCTATATATATATATATATGATAACTACTTGTTTAAGAAAATTTTTTTTAATCGTTTTTAATGTGTTTATGCTTTACATTATTAACGTTTTTATCCAGGTTGCGGATTTTGGCCGGAAGTTAATGGTTAGGCATAAGCAAGATTTGTCATTTTCCAAGCATTTGATAATCGTCCTCCTACAGACTTACTACAAATATAACCTGTAATTTAAAATCTACTTGTTGCTATAAAGGCTGTTATAACTGGTGATAGAAAATCCCACTTTTTGGCAACTTTAATGAAAAACGTTCTTCACTTTACCTTAATTAACGGAAGAGGGAGGAAGAGTTCAGTTTATCTCAAAAAGGCATAAGGAACTATAATATACTGAACTAAAATCAAAATACGCACTTTGTTCTCAGTTTAACATTCAAAATGTTTTCATAAAGAAAAGGTAAAAAAAAAGCAAAACAATCCATGTAGTGGTAACTCTTATGATGAAAAACTACGAAATTTAAAACTCGTCATTTTACTCTGAAACAATCGTAAACACTTTGATGCAGAACCTCCCTTTGAGAGACCAGACTCTAAGAAACAATTCATCAGAGACTTGGCAGAATATTACGAACTCTCCCGAGAAGTTGTGTTCATTGAAGGTTTCCTCCTAACACTCAACTTTCTCTCCTAAAGTAAGAATGAAGGCTGGTGGGAGGAAGTTAGAAGGTGTTAAGTTTGGTGGACGGTTGTCTAATATGAACTCTACTCTATAAAGGTCGTTAAATCTAATTAAAGTATTATTGAAGCTTTCAGTTGGTGCATCTACGTGCTGCAAGCTGCTTAATTGCAGATTCAAAGGGATGTTTTACTTAACAGTCATAAAGAATTTTCATGTCGAACTCCATCAAGAACATCCATATCGAAATGGTAATCTGTTTTTGTGTCAGTTTGCGTGAAGAAGAAGAGAGAGAGAGAGAGAGAGAGAGAGAGAGAGAGAGAGAGAGAGAGAGAGAGAGAAATTGCTCAAGTGTCATGATAATGTGAAAAAAATATTTCATCAGAATGAAATCCCGACGAATGCTTATTCATTTATTACATAATTTTTTCTAAATTTAGGAAAATTAATCTTCTTTGGAAAACATCTTCAAAATAAACGTTAACCTGTGTACGACGATTTGACTTAAAAAAAAAAGTCATCCTTCTAATAAATTTATTTACAAAATGAGACCTCATCAGGATACCCTTTTTACTTTATATTACTATCAGGCTTCATGTCAACCTGTTATGTTATACCATATTTATGAAATAGGATTTAACATGTATTTAGCATCCAAACTAAAGTAAAATTTCATAAGGAAAAACAGGCACGAAGACAGTGAGTTATATAAATAAGATAATTAACACAAGAGGATGCATTTTATGTTGAAAAAATGTCATATGATGCATTATAATACACACTCTCTCTCTCTCTCTCTCTCTCTCTCTCTCTCTCTCTCTCTCTCTCTCTCTCTCTCTCTCTCTCTCTCTCTTACACACACACACATAGATTTAAGAAACGGTTAATTTTCCGTATTCTTATCCCTAGTTCAGCATTATAAAGCATATTTTGAAGTCTTTATGAACATAAGAACTTGTTAGACAGTTTGAAGATCATGTGCGGCAATGAAAATGAAATTTGTGCGGAACAACAAATACTAGACAATATTCTTTTTCATTTTCTTTGTCTACAGAACTAAAGTTTCATTATACTTTTATTTTAACAAATGTGTGATTTACTGTTATTCTACTGTCTTCAGTAAGTACTATCAATCTTTTCAAAACTGAAATTTACGAATTTCAAAACATGATCTGTAAAGCTACAAGATCAAGAACAATTTTTTTTTCTTTAATTATGAGAATCATAATAAAACTTTGATTTAAACAACTAGTTCACTGATTATAATCACACCTCTTTTCCTCATCAACCTTCGTTCTGAGAACTACTACTCATCAATCATATCCCCCCATCAAGACCCGTACTATTAATTCCACTACATTTTTTTATTATGAACGTTCAGAAGAATCACCAATGACTACTATTTTCCTACTACGTTTCATATAAACCATACACTGATATGATGCTACTTCTTTCTCTTTTATTCTCTTTTCAATCTTCTCCTCGTAACATAGAGAAAACTAATGAAAAATAGAACACATGAGACAAGTAAAATAAAAAAAAAATAAACGTAGAAAAGGTAAGCAAAACAGCGTCGTCAAAAACACCAAAAACAACAACTCAAGATAACACTGAATAAAGCTAACTATGACTGGAATAAAGGACGACCACATTTTTGCCGCTGGAATAACCATTCGAGGCTGTACTTGACACCCGAGTATTATCTTCACGCTCCAACTCACCACTCGAGACCACGCGGCCCTCCAGTCTAAACACCAAATCTTGAAAATTGGTTGTTTATAAAGGTTCCCTTGTCGGATGCACACACCCGAAGAGCAAAAAGGAAATCCGCTGGCAAGATCTTGCAACAACAACAAAACAACCAATGAAACTAAAAACAGCAATAATAAAAAACAACAATAATAATAATAATAATAATAATAATAATAATAATAATAATAATAATAATAAAAGCTAAATTATTTTACTTTGTCATACATCTCACTAAACAATCATGAATTCGCAGAATAATATCAGTTGTGGCTTGGAGAAATTTACGGAAAATTATACAAGCTCAGAATGTAGATGTATTTTCGACAACTCACAAACTATTTAATATTTTAGAGTTACAATACAGTGCTGCTAAATATCTTTGCTAGATTCATTTCCTTTGTGTTAGTGCTTTTGTACATCATTCAAAGACATTTCAGGTATTGCCGAAAGCGGAACCTAAGATTGCTGCAGCTTCTTCACAAAATACTCGACAAACATTCATATTCTACTGCTGCTATGCATCGTCACGCTTCAGTCTGAGACAAATATACTCATTAACATACCCAGGAGGGATTTACAACAGCCCGAGATTTTATTGCAATTGCTTTATCTTCATAATCCAAAAATAACTCTTTTCGGATTGATAAAAAAAAAGTAAGGTAACCAACTACCTTTTCCCCCCTAATACATTTAGACGAAGGAAGCCATCGTAATACTTATATTTTCCAGTTCTATAAAAAAGTTTATCATTTTCTCAAAATGTAATTAATTTGTAATGATATTTTGCTTACTTTTGTTATTTTCTTAGTGAAATGCATTTTCAATTAAAACAATTTGAATTTACAGGTGCCCTGCATGAGTATAATTCCACCAAGACATATCTGCAAACTTGTCAGAATAAATACAGTTTCCCTTTGCAAGCTACATTTCTTCGTCATCAAAAACCTTAGATCGTACCACAGCCCCTCAACACTATATTAACGAATAGATCACCTAAGTTCTCAGTTATTATCCATATGTTTTGCATTACGACACAATGAACTCTACAATAAGCAATTCCTCAATATATTTTAAACAGTCAAGTAAGATGCTGCAACCATTTCAAACCTGGAAAGACAGATCTAACTGTGGTCAGTCACTAGACTGTTCATAAAGGATGAAATTTATTTATATCACTAGAATTTGATCAATTTTATCTGAACTGTAATGCACTAGAGTAAAATTAGAAATTATCTGAATCCTCGGATATAAACCCAAAAAAAGTGGGCAATATCTCTTTCTCTTTAAGGAATTACGATAGATCATCTATGATTACATAATGTAGGTAAACTGGTGCTTATTCTATATGGCCTTGCCAATTTCGTGACTTCAGACTGGGTATATGTAGTATTTTGGGTCGCTAGTCGCAAGTAGAGTACAATTCTAGCGAACTGCAATTGGCTTGCGATATGGTCACTGTACTCTTTGTCAGGTAATTTTCATCAAATTCCGCGTTCCCATTCGTGAAATTCCCTGTTTTCTCCCTCTCTCTCAAAATCAGCAGACATGAGTGTTAATACAAGAGCCAGACTTACTGAACTCGCAACTATTAGATTCTCTTGTTCATTTTGTAGACGCTAGCCAGTGCAACATATAATCTGAATTTTAGAATGAAACTGGAACATCCATATTCCACTCCGGGATTCAGATGGTCTTTGGAGGGACACCAGTCCATCGTTAAAGTAATCATGCTGTCAGAAAGAATAAGGATTAATCCTTCAGTTCCTGACGAATTCAGACACGGTATACTTTATTTTACATGAAAACGTCAGCTCCTTATTCTGATACAGGTTATTTATATATATATTATATATATATATATATATATATATATATATATATATATATATATATATATATATATATATATATTTATATTTATACATATGTATAAACACACACGCACACACACATACATATATACACACATTATATATATATATATATATATATATATATATATATATATATATATATATATATAATCAACACACAATCACGTGTGGAACAGAAATAAATTTCTGACTCACATCAGGATCGAACCCAGGTCTTTCAATTGAAAGGCAAGGGCGCTGCCCACTAGGCCACACAAGTCATAAAAGAAGCTGGAAACTGAGGGCAACTGCACCCAAGGAATTACCTGGGCAAGCTAACTGCTTGCATATCAGCGTGTTTTCCCCAACTTCCCGACTCAGCAATGACCCAATTGACAGCATTTCATTCAATTTCTTAGCTTGCCCAGGTAATTCCTTGGGTGCAGTTGCCCTCAGGTTCCAACTTCTTTAATGACTTGTGTGGTCTAGTGAGTCTTTCAGTTGAAAGACCAGGGTTCGATCCTGATGCGAGTCAGAAATATCATATATATATATATATATATATATATATATATATATATATATATATATATATATATATATATATATATATATATATATATATATATATATAAGCAATGAGATGTTACATTTACCACTCTGATTATAAAGATAATATATTTCTGTATGTGTGTATGTATGTTTATGCATAAGTAGCCACTGAATACATACGTACGTACGTGCGTGTGTATATTATCTTATGCCTAGTATCTGTACACTTCCGGCTTGGCGTAACATTTTCATAACTCGGTTGCGACCTGCATCAATACTTTCCCTATGTACAAAACCTCAGCTTACGTGGCATGTGAATATCGGAATGCATACTTCTATATATTATATAAAAAAAAAAATTGAACGTCCGATGGACATCGGTGAAGATTTCAGTCTCTCGCCATGATAACCATCTCACCTATAAGAAAATACAGGCGCTTTCAAGGAATTCAATACTTAGTCAAAGCTTATCAATGTGATATTTCTACCATATACTCGCATCATAACGAATAATTACTTCTGCAAACGGCGATGGGAGGCGATACTGCTTTTCATCTATGCTAGTGTGAGTATGTGAATTATTTAAAAAAAAAAAACATAGTGGGAATGAATGCATGCAAGAAATCACGTAATTCGCAAAATATTATTTCACCTTATCTAAATGGTGTCCTTAAGGAATGATAAAACAATATCCCAATATTTATAACAAAGAGGGACTATTTCCTTAGTGAACAATTAAGCAGAATGTCAATACCAATCAGTATTCAGCCGTCTGGAGGGGATTAGTGAACAATTAAGCAGAATGTCAATACCCATCAGTATTCAGCCGTCTGGAGGGGATTATTTATAAGTTATTTTTACATATTTGCATTAAATTTTGTAAGACCATTCTCGAGCTGTTTCGTTTAGATAAAAAACAATAACAGATGAAAACATTACCTGATCTTGATTCCACTGGGTGAGTAATTATTCAATGGGCAAATTTTTGGTGGCAATTTTAAGTCACTAACACCGCAGACATATGCACACAAAACGTGTCATAAATTTTGTGTGAAGGAAGCCATTTGTTTCTCTGACACTTTACGAAAATTGTGTAGAGTCGATCAACTTTTTATTTACCCCCTCAAATCTGTACATTTCGCAAAGGAATGAGATGGGTTCAAAGGTCAAGAACTGTCTTCATTTACCGAATGTAAACAAAATCGAAAGACTTTACAACTGGCGAAATAGTTCCTACTTCAACAAAAGTGTCGAATCTTTAACGATATCCACCAGAATTCACTCACCTGCAGGGAGCCATTTCCCAAAGCTACTTTCAAATCTATCCATCCGATGATAATGCACAAACACATCCACAGAAATAGGTGGAACCATTACCTCTTTCGAACTTGAGTGGCTGAGGCAAAAACGAATAACAGACGAATATTTTCGACAAAACCTAACGTCGAGTTTTCGAAGTTTGTTTCGGAAATGAAGTCGTTGCGAAACCTTTCCAACCGAAGCTCTGTAAACACAGGGAGCTGATGCATTCAGCTTCACTTTTTTCTGGTTTCACTGAATCAAGTGTTTGCGGAATTCTGTTGAATATTTCGTTAGCATGGACAAACACATGATTGTTGGCAATGGCTCCAATCGGATGCTGGCAATGATTAAGGAGGAAATTTGCTAAATGAGAGAGAGAGAGAGAGAGAGAGAGAGAGAGAGAGAGAGAGAGAGAGAGAGAGAGAGAGAGAGAGTTAAGGTTTTTTTTATATTTCATGTAATATCTTTATCTCTACAAAGTACTGATTCATCATAATCAACCATCTGTGAATGTTAAACATGTGGCCTTTGAGAAAATACAAGACTTATATTTTCATCGAAATGAGAAGGTACGTCAAAAGTTATGAATATAACTAAGCAAATAATGCACAATTATATATCAAGTAAAATGTAATAGTTTCAGCGAACAGTAATCAGCAAGAAATATGATTAAAGTAATGTTATGATTCCTGTGGTAAAGAAACACATATAGTAACAGCACAGTACTGTCTGTAAGAAAAGACAAGTCTGGACATCAGGTTTACTTAAATATAAAAGAAGGAATAAACAGCGATACTGTACAGGAATCAAATACTCATTTGAAGCGTCCACCTTACATGCCACTGTTGTTTATTCAGACAGTTATTGCGAAGTCTCTGGAAACTGTTATATCAGGCAAACAGAATGGCTTTCCTCAACGAATTTCAGATAAGATTTAAACTTGTGCTCAGCAATCATTGCGATCATTTACTGGAACTATTTTTTTTTATTAATCTTTAGTTCACTGCCTTTTTAATAATATACACAACTAACATTTTAAAGTAGAATATATTCTAAACTAAGATCATTATAAAGTTACACACAAAATAAATGTATAGGCAACAGCAATTAACCTTGCACCTAAAAACAATCTGTGCTTCGCTTATGATACGGTTTTGCTCCAAGCTGCCTTTGGTGACAATGCGACTGGAAACAATGTTTTAGAAGTAACAATATATTTGTCTCGGAAAAAGACCATACATGTATCCGGTATTGTCACGTAGAAGATTCATGTGTATTTCATGTATGTTTGTGACTGTATTTAATACATGTTTTGCTTTAGTGAGGACACATCCTTATACAAACAAACATATCACACCACAAAACAGTGCATATCAGTGCTACAGGACATCTCACTGAGGTTAATGTCAACCTAGGAATTACTCCTATCTATCTAAAACACTGGAGGATTACTATCAAACATGGCAAGAAATGCAAAACCTCTATTCTAAGGGAGGATTTTACTCATAAAAGGGAAATTATTTGTTCTTTGCCTTCGCTGAGAGCCACTTGGATGAATTCTTCACAGAAGGTTGTGCAGTAATCACGTCAAACTGTACTGGCTGACAAAAGGGGAGGGTTTATTCTATATCCTTAAAACGTTTATACTTTTAAATCATAATCATTAGCAAATGATAACATATGCTATATCATAGCAGTTCATGCAATCAAGTTAAACCATGTCATCATACTAGCATATAAAGCCCCACCCACGTCATCTTAGCTCAGGTAATCTCTACTATATTCTGTCATGGTACCAGGCCATCATGAATCATCCAAAATAAATTAGTATCAGTAAATTCACTGTGCTTACCTAATCCAGATATATATTGGCAATGGGCGATTTTCATTTTCCAATTGCAATAGGAAGGAGGCACTAGGTCTACTAAAACAAAGTCATGAGCCAGAAAGTAAGCTGTGGTACGTATTATCTTCCACAAAGGATAACATTCTGACCTAAGCCGGCGATGTCATTTTCACAAATAATCATAACCTCGTAAGTAACGTCTCAAGGAAACCCTCGACCCTCTCTGATCACACACACACACACACACACACACACACACACACACACACACACACACACACACATATATATATATATATATATATATATATATATATATATATATATATATATATATATAACTATATGTGTCCGTGTTTGTGGGAGTGTAAACTTATTAAAGTCTGAAGTTTAGAAATCTCCCTTTATAACCAATGCAACTCTAAGCATTCAAAAATATGTAATAAAACAACTAAAAAGAATACTCTCTACGCTAAACCACGGATAAAAAGTAAATCAAAACTCGGGAAACAAAATAAAACCAATTTCTGAGGCGCAATCATTTCAGGAGATCCTCGACCAAAAATAGATATCCGTTTTCTGAAACGCAAAACGGGCTCTCTTGCATCTACTACAACCGGATGAGGCATCGTACTTGAATCTCGAGTGTTATCTTCACACACCAGCTCACCCTCGAGACCACATGGTCCTCGAGTCACAGAAACTGAAATCTTGAGAGTTGCCAGGGTGGGACTGTTTCCCTTTTGGGTAAGAATGCGGAATTTGCGAACGGCTGCTTTGCAAAAAGGTTGAGTGATAAATGCTATGAATAGTAACTAGTAAAATATGTAAATAATTTTTTTGTTTATTATGTAGTAAAACACACATTCGAATGGTTGACTGTCGAAATTGTAAGGTAATTTAAAAAAGAAAAAGAGCTTCACAACTTACTCGAGATCCCCTGTGAGGTGTAATAAGTTAAGTATATCTTAGTTTAACCAGACCACTGAGCTGATTAACAGCTCTCCCAGGGCTGGCCCCAAGGATTAGATTTATTTTACCTGGCTAAGAACCAACTGGTTACCTAGCAACGGGACCTACAGCTTATTGTGGAATCCGAACCACATTATGACGAGAAATTAATTTCTGTCACCAGAAATAAATTTCTCTAATTCTTCATTGGCCAGTCGGAGAGTCGAACGCTGGGCCAACAGCGTGCTGGCCGGGAGCTCTAACCACCCCTCCAATGAAGAACTTGTGAGGTATAATGATGCTTGTTTCAAGCATAAAGCATCTTTTATTTATCACGCTGATCTTGATGTTTAAATGATCTTAGAATGAATAATCCGGTAGAAAAATCAGTATCCTTTAATTAAAAATTCTTCTTTTAAACGTTATTTTAAACGTTACTGAGAGAGAGAGTTTCTGAACTGAACTGAATCTAAATTTAGACCAAAGGCCAAGCACTGGGACCTCTAAGGTCATTCAGCGCTGAAACGGAAATTGCCAGCCAAAGTCTGAAAGGTGTAACAGGAGGAAAACCACGCAGTTGCACTATGAATCAACAGTTAGGAAAGGGTGGAAAGTTAGATGGAAGAAAGAGAACATGAAAAGAGTTACAGTAACAGGAACGAAACGGGTTGCAGCTAGGGGCCGAAGGCGCGCTGCAAAGAGCCTTAAGTAATGCCTACAGTGCACCGCATGAAGTGTACTGACGGCACTACCCCCCTACGGGGAGAGAGACTTTCTACTGTACTGGAAGTCCAGGTGTAGCATCAAAAGGAACACTCAGTTTTTTCGTCATTCAGGTTAAATTTTAATTTCTCTTCTGTGAAAAATTTATGGAAAAAATTAAATATCTCAGGTACATGATTAAACGCCCACCCCCTACCCACCTCTCTCTGTCAGTCGACTCCGATATTTTTTAAAACTTCAGATAAATTACAGAGAATTAAAAATATCCGATCAGGATGGCAATAAACTGCGGATCAAGAGAGGAGGACTAAAAATTGCTGGCATCATCACCTGTTGCAGTTGCAGTTGAGGACATAATGGATTCTACCCTTAAATCTACTGGAGATTAACTTACATTCATTACCGAATACACCAGTTAGTAAAGAAGCTCCAAAAAGAACTTCATGATAAGGTTGAGGGAATGCAATAAAAAGTGAATGAAGATGTTGCAGCTCAGGCTTTTCTCATTTTGGTATTAAGCTCACTAAGTCTCAGGTCTAAGATAAAAGACAATTCAGCTGTATATGTAAATTGTGGACGTGACCATGCGCAATTGAGAACCCAGTTAAGTTCACTGCAGTGAGCAGTGAGGATCTAAGTTTTGGACCAACGGACAGTGTACAAGCTAGAGAAGGAAATTATGCAACATGTGACAAAAAAAAAACTTAACCTAAGGAGATAGGAGAGAGAGTTATTCTTAAGCTATACGAATAGGTTAGAATTTCTCAGGGTGACTAATACAATTTCCTACCACGTAACAGATTAAATAAAAGAGAAGGAATAATCACGAAACAGACATATTTAGTCATAATGAAAGGATGGGAAGCATAAATACTGTAAATGGAATAAGGCCAGGATGCAATGGCTAAGACTTATAACACACCTTATTAGAAATGTTATTATCAGTTGCCTCGTACAGAAGAAAGACTACAAATGAAAAATGGAGAAATGTGGGCATTTGTTTCGCACATGACAGATTACAAAATGCACACTCGGTAGAAGCGGCAAAGACAGCAACAGATTCACTTGTTTATAGAACCAAGGAGTGTTAACGAAATAAACAAAGCAAAGAAAAATATTCTCAAATACAAGATAAACTATCAACCACCAGAAACAAGGAATCAGTCACAGACAAAGTTAAAAATCCCCAAACTTGCCTGTTACATAAAAGGAACTGTTCAAATTTACAAACGAAAACAAAGTTGGCAACGGAACTGCATATGTTGCTGCCAGGAGTTGTGAAAGATTAACGATGGGGAAGGTAACAGGAAACGTGAAGCACTTCCTAGCCTACTGCATGCAAACGAAGCCAGATTGGCAATGAAAAAAGAAACAACAAGCTACAAGACCTTACCCCATAATATGAGCGTCACGTCACTTTGGCACCATCATCAAGACATTAAATATGAGTAAAAGATTTTAGGCAGACAGATATTAGTGGTGTAAAATTTCATAAAACAAATTATCAGGCCATTTTTTCCTTTAAAAAACGCTTTCCTGAATTGTAAAACAAAATTTATCTCCTGTGTCTCCAACACAACTCAGTCTTAAACGAAGATACTAGTATTTGTTGACTTACTGTTATGGGATTTTTTTTTAATATTAACAGATTATGCGTAATATGCAAACGATTCTAATGGAGAATCTGAGTAGAAATGTTTAAGCTTGAGGAGGTTCAGACAGAAATTCTGCAGGTAAATCCCGGCGTAAATGCA
>NC_089799.1:27239613-27249613 GCF_040412425.1 Macrobrachium rosenbergii | reverse complement strand
GTGTAGATATATAAGGCAGCTAATTATGTGGAATCATTTGAACAAGGGGTTAAAAAGTAAGAATGTCGGAGTGATTACCATGTTTTCATTTCTAAACAGCTAACACCTACTAGGGGAGTCAACTGTCAACTTGATGTTCAAATGATTTACAGAAATTGTTCACAAAATTCAACTGATCAACCTGTCACTCCTTCCACATGGCCAAACTATCGCAAAACACTTGTTCAGACTTTCACTTAGACTGATCTTTTTTAATGCTGCATTGCATCACCATATTTCTCACTTTTCAATAGTTCTTCCTCTTCATACACTAAATGTAAATTATCTCAACAGCTTCATCCATTTTCCTTTATTTTCACACTCTACATCTAGACATTACTTTCATATCAGCGAGTTTGCTCAAAAAATCATCATACACTTAACTTTTTGGGCTCCAAAGATACTCTGTTTGTGTTCAAAATATCAAGCATAGATCCTACCAAGTTATTGGCTTAATCTATTCCAATATCCAGTTCATATTTACTTTGCATTCATTTCCAAATCCTAATTAAGGACGCCTGTTCTTTTTAAAAATGCTCTCCGATTCCCCCTCTAATTCCTAGTTTGCTTCAGTATTACCAATTAAATTGTTAAATGTGCAAACATCAGCCACAACTTTTTTCTTATCTATCAGATTGCACTCACAACATCTGTTCACTGCTGAGTTCTTGATTCAATTCATTCGCAAGGAATATGCAGTAGGCAACAGCAAAAAAAAAATAAATAAATAAAATACAATGACAACAATTTGAACTCTCTTTGCACTTAAACCTAAATTAAATGCATCAATTTGCTAAGTAAAGAAGATACTGGGCAAGGGGAATGGGCTGCTAATAAGTACCTCAGTGGGTTAGAGGAGAAAGTTAGAAGCTAGCCAAATTCTTTATAAATTAATTCAATTAAGGTATGCATCAGGTGACCATTACCATATCCAAATGGCTAAAAAAATGGGGTGGAGGAATTTAAAACCCATTTTCATTCCTGTATACTTTGTGGAACCCCCGAGAATGACAATAATATCGGTATCTTTTAGGCCAGTTGTATTGATAATGCTGATAAACATGAAAATTACGTTTACTATATATTTCTATCAAGAATGCCTATGAAACCTTATTGTTAATTAATGTTCTACTTTTTAGATTACGCGAGTGCTGAGTAACAATAATGAACAATGGGAAAACTGTTTCTAATGATCTTCCTTACTAAAAGATCAAAAATACCCAAAGACTGACGCTAGTCATATACAATACGGATCAAAATAGTGGATACTAATAAAGCAAACGACTCATCGTGAACGAACAAGTTGTATGTCAGGGCCAAGACAGGGAACAGAGGGAAAAACATGCAATCCTCATGGCAAGTGTCAGCATTCGAAGCCCTCCTTCAACTGAACACAAAAAATTTACACACGAGTTTGTGTTTAGTCCTCATTCTAGATTCAAGGATTCTGAGTGCTGCTGCTGAATTGTTGCCACTGACAGAGTTGAGTTAAACAACCTTAGAAACCTAGTCGGGACCGAATTGTAGGGAAAACAAAGGGCCAGAGGTGGGGCCTACGGCCACATCAGGAAAATTTTAAAGGTGAAACCCAGTCGCCAAAAGCATGAATCACAACTGAACTCGGCATCCTACTTCCTAGTTAGTTGGGCGTTTCTCCCGTTTTCCAAGTATTTCTTTAGTTATTAATCATTAGGACGTTATACTTATTGCAGTTAAGTTCATTTTTAATTTTACCTACATTTGTATCTATTTATTTATCATTTGTTACTTCAGTTTTCCTTTTCTAATAACCAATCTCTTCTTTCTGTATTTCCTATTGCCTTCTCTTTCTTCAAATTAATTCCATATTCTTAGGAAGTTTGAATATCAAGTCAATGGCCAATGTGAGCGAGTCTCTTATAAATAGGGTTCATCTTCTGAATAAAATAACAATAATATTCACTGTTCTTTTGAAGTAATAAACATTCATACCACTTCGGGTAGAGTATATAACAGATATATCGCGAGAAATTGAAACTGTTGTTCTATGAACGCTAGATGATTTATCAGAAATTCTGAAAGATGTCTTTTCATCGTGTTCAACTACATTAGAGAAAGTGGTAGTCTGTCTCAAAAGCCGGCTTACAAGGTCTCTTGATGCCCAACAACTATTTGACCAAGAACGAGGAAAAGACCCTCGCTCACAAAATTTCCATTCGCAACTCCATCCTCTGTTTGCAAACCGCGATATACGCTCCAGATTTTATGGAAAGCGTTTTAATCTTTAGCTCTAGTTTTCCTGACATCTCTAAATGAAGTTCTGTCCTTAAAGCCTCTCCCCTCTTTTCATTAGCAAGCCTTCTTCTCTTTTTTGCCTCTTTTTCTTGTTCACTCTGAGCAAATACCACTCTCTTTCCTCCAACCGTTCTTTCTCACTCCCCTAACGTTCGTCCGTTACTATAGCACTGGCCTCGAAAGTAATTCAAAATGATGAAATTCTATACATTTTATTGAGAATTAGTGTGAATATTAAATGTAATGTAAATCATTTATAATGCCCAGGAAAATTTCTCAGCATAATTAAACAATACAAAATAAAGTAACTTATAAATGAATGACGGTTCTTAACCGTTTTCTCTCCTAAAACCTGTAGAAGGAAGAGAGAGAGAGAGAGAGAGAGAGAGAGAGAGAGAGAGAGAGAGAGAGAGAGAGAGAGAGAGAGTACATATTTAACAGTAACTTCGTGAACGACACGAGTAATAAAATGATTAACTAATAAAGTCACAGCATGAAGAGAATTAAGGTTAGGGTATACGTTATTTGCTTTTAAGACTTGTAAATACGTTGTGTGTGTGTGTGTGTGTGTGTATATATATATATATATATATATATATATATATATATATATATATATATATATATATATATATATATATATATGTAAATATACGTGTGTGTGTGTACAGTATATGAATATAATACACAAGTCAATCTCTCTAGATATATGGTACCTTCGATTAAGCTAGCTTAATAAATCTTGTGGTGTTCTGCTGATTAAAACTGCATCTTCAGTATAGTCTAAGCCTGTCAATTTTCTATCGTTACTCCTGTTTAAAGGTTCTCTTCCATCTCTGAAAATTCACTTGGAAAAACCCATCAACATTTCCTTCATAACTGTTTGATCATGAACAATTTAAATTAGCTATACGTACTTAGCAGGATACTTTACTGAAACAAGACATTCCACAATATAACTCTGTGGACGCTTTCGAATGCCATCAGAAGGCGATATTACATTTCAGCGCAATATGTTTTAACACATATATCTGATCTGCGCAACTTCACTCCTTTCCTACTCCATTACAACCTAAGTGAGTGTTATGCCTGTATAGCTACTACATTCAGTTAGGTAACCTTTCATTGGTACCTTAGTTATGACCTCCAATATACCCAAATCATTAGGGATGTTTCCTCATTCCATTCATAAAATCACTCTAGTTATAGTTCGTTTACTTTTCTAAGATCGCTAGGGTGGGGACTGGGAAAGAATACAGCACTGCCATATCTATTTATCCCTTTTAATCTCACCCTCGAGGTTAATCCTTTGTTTATGGCTTTGCTGAGATCTGTCATTTACTATACTTAGTTTTTAAAGAAACAGCGTTGAGTAAATTTTGGTTGTTCTTAATGAATTTTCTTTCTTTGTGTGGTTAATGAAATAATAACCATAGTTCTTATAATAATATCATAATGTGTTTAATACATTAACACAAAATTTGTGAAGGGGGTTTGGCTGGAATAGCTTTTCAAGACCTTTGATTATTATCCGTATTCTATTTCAGCAGTTATTTATTGGTTACGTGATTGGATTTTTTCAGTGCCTCTGCAGGTTAAATAAACTATTCATCATTTAGGAGAGAAAAATAATTTACCATTAATTACACAGCCCCCTTGTCGTTTCTGAGAGTGGAGACGCTGGCGGTGGAGAGATCTGATCCGCTTTGGCTGTCCCTCGGGCTATCCATACTGTCCAGTGACACTGGCTGCTTGAGGTGACCACCATTGTCGTTCTTGATCCAGCTGGCTTTGTAAATGCCCTTGCTGACCACGTGTCAGCGAAATTGAGGTTTGGCAGTGGCCGCCAAAAATTATGCCATATCTCTTTGTTTTTATGAAAATAAAGGAGTTTGTACGGAAAATTTGTAAAGTCAAGTATGTTTTTGCTGTTACCTTAAAATGAAAAACATTTTTTTTATTTCGTTCGAGCAGGCTCTAACAAGGCAAAAATTTTATCATAACAATGAGACGTTTGACACCGCAGGAATTCCTTACTTGCCCCACCCTAGCGATCTTAGAAAGGTAAACGAACTATAGTATACGAGGTGTTATTTCAAATTCAGTTAACATCTTTCCTGTAGTAACTCCGTTACAACTTTGTTTCCATTTCGTAATTATCTTTATCGTTAATTGCATTTACAAACTGTGAATTCATTCATAAGCACATTCAGGACTTCGCCAGCCTCCGGTATATCAATCACACTATAGCCTCTCATATCTCGGAGCGCCTACAGTTTAGCTGGCCAAGGCTGTCGTCTGCCAGTTTTCTAGTCGGTACCCACCACCAGGTGGCAGTAGGTTCCGACTAGGAAACTGGCGGACGAATACAAACAAGATGGCGGTGGGTCGGAAGCTAATGTTTATCATCATTTCCATAACAAACAGACCTAACCTTTCCTGTAGTGCCAGGTTGCGACCTAACCAGATGTAACCTACCTAACCTAACATAGGGCGGCGTGCCCTAACCTGGCCGGAGGAGATTTGCCCCGACCTGGACCCCCCAAGAAAGCCAGCTAACACAATTCAACCAAAATCTTCCTGTTATGCAAGTTCCTGACCTAACCTAACACAAGACAGCGTGCCCTGACCTGGCCGGGGGGGGCTTGCCCCCCCAACCCCCCCAAAAAGCCAGTAAAATGTGTAACCGTAAATTGATAAAAAACCCCACTTACATTAGTCGAAATCAGAATCATCGGAAAATGGATGTGTTTCCTGCAGTGGCGTGCGTTACAACGCCAATTGAAACTGTCGCCATGCTTCACCAGACCAACAATTCCTTCTTTACAGTGGCCACAAACACCACTGAAGTCACCAACAAGGCCACTCTTCATTATCATCACTGGATTGGTGGCGGCAAATTGCACGTGAGAGGGATGCAACGCGAACAGCACGGACATCTTGGCAAACTGGGAATAGACTGGGTCAGATCTTGGGGCACGCACGTGGGGTCGCTGGGTCACGAGCAGGGTCGGGTCGCGGAACTACTTACCTTGGCGGAATGATTGTAGTCCGGGCAGAAGGTGTTGAGCGGCCTGGCCGACTAAACTGTAAACTACCTGCATCTCTTATTATAAATCTCACAAAGATGTTCGACACAGCAATCTCTTTTTTTAATGTTATGTTTGCAGGGTCCCATATGGACCCCACACACCATCATCTAACCTGGCTCTGTAATCTCCTCCCAACATCATCTTGGGGCGCAAAGTGTGAGGACACAAGAAACACAGCATATGTCACGCATATTTTATACACACATCTTTCATTTTATTGTCAAATCAATGTATTATTGTCACCGTATGTATTATAATGTCAGCATTTCAGCCATATGTACCATAGCTCCAGTCATACCCTGTATATCAGTTTACATGTATACATTCATCTGTCAACAAATACAAATGATTGTGGTGACCTCTGTTTTCGTTAGCCTGGTGTCAGGCGCTACATTTCCGCTCGCAAGAGTTATTGACCTGTCTGTTTGTTGTCTGAATAAATTAGTAAGTTTGTAGACGCTGACTCTTACTCACGCCTTCGTTACACGTTCTTCTTAAAACTCTGGTATATAAGAACATAAATGAAGAGATGGGCAGTAAGGGGACCTCCAAGTAGGTCAAGAAGACTAGAGGGAAGGGCAGGAGAAGCCGAAGATCAACGGGCAGGTCATCCCAGAGATTAGTTAAAGTTACGTATATCTTAGTTTTACCAGACCACTGGGCTGATTAACAGCTTCCCTAGGGCTGGCCCGAAGGATTTGACTTATTTTAAGTGGCTAAGAACCAATTGGTTACCTAGCAACAGGACATACAGATTAGAAAAAGGAAAACAACCGATGTTGGGAGGAGCACAAATGTACCTGAGTGCACCTGTTATCTCCTCAGCGCACCGGGACCTGACGAAGAAGACTATATGTCAACGAAAGCTAGTACTTGGTATATTATCCTTTGTAAATTAAAGAATCTGGAATCTATAGCAGCCTGTCTCACTGAAGCCTAACACAGTAGTAGTAAATAATATATATATATATATATATATATATATATATATATATATATATATATATATATATATATATAAATTTCTATATTTTAATTTCTAAAATTTTTAATTTTATTTAAAAAACCCACAAACTCGATGGGAACAAGTTAATGTTAAAGATATCCTAACATACTGCGGAACACTAACAACAATTTTCTTTCTATAAATCAAAAGCCAGCTGTATAAATCGATGAAAAACGACGACGGAAATGATCCTTACGATCGACTGACACCAACAGGATTCCTCCTAACTCATTCCTTTCGTTCGGAGTCCTTCCACCTTCCCCCCCCTCCCTTCCACGTCCCTCCCCCTCCCTCTCCTCCCTTCCATCTCCCTCCTCATCCGTTCCCTTGTACAGCTGAGTCTATAACGATAAAGGAGAAGCCGGAAAAGGGACGTTATATCCGCGATTAATTTTTCAAAGCAATTGTCGAGGTTCCACTTTCTTCTTCTTCACATGACATTACGGAGCATTTTTCATGGCGACTCTCCTAACTCATATTTCCCGGAGAGAGAGAGAGAGAGAGAGAGAGAGAGAGAGAGAGAGAGAGAGAGAGAGAGAGAGAGAGAGAGAGAGAGAGAGAGAAATTTCTATGTCGATTCACCGAACTCATTTTTCTCTGAGAGAGAGAGAGAGAGAGAGAGAGAGAGAGAGAGAGAGAGAGAGAGAGAGAAGGAATTACGCGCAATAATTAATAGCACTATTATAGGAGAAAAGCATGACATATAAGTACAAATTAACTTGTGCGTGTTTGTGTTTGTGTGTGTCTGAGAGAGAGAGAGAGAGAGAGAGAGAGAGAGAGAGAGAGAGAGAGAGAGAGAGAGAGAGAGAGAGAAATGATATAAGCACAGTTACAGGAAGCTTGTTTTATATATATATATATATATATATATATATATATATATATATATATATATATATATATATATATATATATATATATATATATATATATATATATATATATATATATATATATATATATATATATATATATATATTACTAGTCCATTCGGAGACACCTTAGAACAGAGAGAGAGAGAGAGAGAGAGAGAGAGAGAGAGAGAGAGAGAGAGAGAGAGAGAGAGAGCCTTCCTTGCCTCAAACCAGTAACATACTGCTTAAATCTGTCATAACTTGCGTTTGCGTTATACAGACATCGTTAAGAGTCGGTCACCCAGCCCTAACTCACTTTGTTAGGTATCATCCTCACGCCATAATGTAACTCTTCGAAACTTCATAAGCGCAGAGAATTTGGCAAAGGCACCGCCAATAACGCGGGAGGAATTGCAGGAACGACGAAAAGACAATAGGTTTATTCCGGCTTTGTCGTTTTGTACTACAGGGAATTGAAAATTACGAGAGCGATAGCACCTTCGGTAATTGCCCTCTCTGGAATTGTTAGTTTCGAGAGAATAGTAAGCTTGGGCAATTCCTTCCTTTTCAAATGTATAGCTACTTACCTAAGGCGAACACTATTTTGCAGAGGAACGACTATCAGGACACTACAGAGTTACTGCCTTGCGCGATTGGAGTGTGATTAGACCAACAAACCAAACTAATTCCTGTATTGTGAACATTATGGAGCACATGCCCATGAGAAAAAAGAAAGGGAATGCTGGCAGTTGAACCTGACACAATTGGAATTAATTAAAATACAACTATTTTTCTCAGAATGAAAAATAGAGGGTACTCTAAAGATATTTTCGAAGTTTCATGTATTCCATTTATGTACATAAACTCTTGAAGGCTCCCCTATTGAATTTCTAATTATAGAACTAATACCGCAACTGATTTTCAGTAAAACCGAAAAACAAACTCCTGTGTAAAACCTTTTGTAACTCTGTTATAACTGATCACTTAAAAATACAATGGGTCTTTCCACTTTCTTGGTTACTCTGCTGTACTTAAATTTCTTCACGTCTATCAGTTTGCTCTCATTCAGCTGAGGAACTAACTGCATTCTACTCCACGAAAGCACAACCTAAGGGGTTCTGATGGATCGAATGGCATTTTGCCATTTACTGATATTTAATTCGGGAAGGTGTGTCTGCTACAAGCACCAAAAAACACAGAACTGATCTTGCTGATCAATCTGACTCCCAGGGCTAACTGAAGAATACTTGTTACTGGTACCACCAAAGTAAAGGCAGCGAATAAGTTAAGTATACCTTAGTTTTACCAGACCACTGAGCTGATTAACAGCTCTCCTAGGGCTGGCCCGAAGGATTAGACTTATTTTACGTGGCTAAGAACCAATTGGTTACTTAGCAACGGGACCTACAGCTTATTGTGGAATCCGAACCACAATATAGCGAGAAATGAATTTCTATCACCAGAAATAAATTCCTCTAACTCTTCATCAGCCGGCCGCGGGAATTGAACTCCGGCCCATCGAATGACAGTCTGAAGCTCAACCGGTTCGGCCAACAAAGGGCTTAAGGCAGCGAATGAGAAACATGATGTTTCTAGAAGAGTTTGCGGCATTTTGCCAGGCTCTTTCCTCTTTTCTTGTTTCCCTTTTATTACATGGCTTTGTCTCCCCCAGTCATCCAGATATATATACACCTAATTCCTGCCAAACCTTCGTTGGGACATTTTATGGTTGTTTTCGGTGTCCGTCATGCTTTCCCGGTGCCGGATTTTTATAGAGGACTCGGGTTTGTTGTGAAACCATAAATTAGTTGTTAAAGAGTAATTGATGTACTTGATACAGTATTTAGATGATTTGCTCAGACAGCAATCTCACTATTCAATCTCACTTTACATTTTCAATCATTTTTAAAATTTGAATGATAAAAGTCTTATGAAGAAACAAAACCAGTATTTACAAAATTATGTTTTTAAAGCTTTTTATTCTTTGTGCTCTCACACCTTTCCCTACATACATGAGTAATTGATCTTCTGAATAAAATATATGCTAAATATATAAGTACAAAATCAAGTATCCAAGTTCTTAACTGGTATCCCTTATGCAACATTTCACCTTCCCTAACTCTGAAGAAATGAACTTTCTCGGACTGGCATGCTTTGCAAATGATATCCTTTTTTCCTCTACAACCTTTCACTCCTTTGATTTCAGCCAATAGGAACAGTAAGCACCTACTAAACCAGAAGACGTAAGAACCCTACTAAAATACCACAAAAACAAACTTAACTACAACTAAAAAACGCACTTTACGTACCTATATCTAAGACATATATCAACGTTAGGGGTCCCCAGGGGAAACCCATACAGAAAACTTCCGCAATAAAATCCTCTTTATACACGGACACAAAAGGCTTATTAACAGCAAGTAGAGGCAATTTACGCATACCATTCACTTTTGTGCAACTACGAAATATACCTTCTTTCTAACAAGCCAT
This sequence comes from Macrobrachium rosenbergii, assembly GCF_040412425.1. Classification (NCBI taxonomy): domain Eukaryota; kingdom Metazoa; phylum Arthropoda; class Malacostraca; order Decapoda; family Palaemonidae; genus Macrobrachium; species Macrobrachium rosenbergii. Next base: position 27,239,858 of record NC_089799.1, on the reverse strand, counting down.
AGTAGAGAGATTGCCTGGATGCTGTTGACCTCCAAAGAGAGTTTCAACTATAGTCTAGAGGCATCTCTCTCCAAGGCGCTAGTCTGATTTTGATTAGAAAGTACTGGAAATCCAAACCACTGTAATTCCGTAGGGCATCAGTGGCCAACTCGTACAGCAAAATAACAACTGAATTTTCTTAAAATGACTAATTACACACACACGTATATATATATATATATATATATATATATATATATATATAT